>NC_089581.1:43268582-43351339 GCF_019320115.1 Miscanthus floridulus
TGTTCCATCAACATTACTACGATGAAGTCACTCAAGTCAAGTGCTCACTATCCAGTGAACGATGGCGATTCAAATCGATTATTAACCAGCAGGTAATTTATTCCTTACACAAACCTCACTCACCCGCTAAAGTGAGGTATCGGTCACCGAGTCAACTATCCAGGAAAAACTCGAGTTTGCCAGGAACCACATGTACCCGGGGGCCGACCGACTGCCTTTCGGTCTTATCATCGCGCCCCCGTGTCCTACCACACCTGCTCTGGTACAGTGCGCTGCGGGCAATCTACTCGGCCCGAATAATCTCCCAACTTCGCGGTCGAAAGGTACTTTATTCGGCCAGCTAAATGTAAGGCATGCGTTCAACATGACTCGAGGCCCAACAACGGTCGGTCCTTAATCGACACAGACGGAAAGCGCTACAGTCCAAAACTCTGTAAGTCTCCGTCCGGTCTCAACTTCAATTAACACTTAGTTATACCATGACAACATAGTTATCCAAGTAGATCCAGGTAACCACCTATAGCTCGCAGGTGACCAGAAATCACCCGACTTCTACCGGTCTAAGCCAGCTAAGCATTGACTCGACTACGGATACCAGGGTAACAAGGATATAGTATAACAAAGGTAGACAAGGTATAATGCAGCAACGGTCGCAAACAACTTATGAACGTAATGCATCAATTAAAATAAAGCATTAATTAATAATCGCAAACCGGGGAGAAAAATGCTCCGGGGCTTGCCTCTCTCGAAGGAGCTCGGGCGGTGATCAGGGCACTCCATGTAACGTCCCGCCTCTTCGAGGCCGGGTCCGCTTACATCTGGCAGCTTCTCTAGGATATAGACTGCCCTCACAGACCAACACAGGTCTTTTCTGCGTACTTTGTCCTCACTCGTGCGCACCCGGGAAGAACTTCCCGGTCGGTCACCCATCGCTCTAGGCCAAGCACGCTTAACCTCGGAGTTATTTGCAGATGGGCTTCCGAAAAAGAAGTTGCAACTTATTGGTATGAGTATCCTATTAATCCTGTTAAGCCCTGGGCCAGGATGTTACATCCTCACCCTCTTAAGAGATCGACGTCCTCGTCGATCAATCCCAAGCTAGGAGCGTCCTCTCTTGGCCACGTCCATGTGTCCAGAGCCAGCGCATGTGCCATGCTGTGTGACCACGCCGGATCCACACCAGCCATGCGCACCATGCCTGCGCAAATGCGACACACGCGCCCGTGAAACCGCGAGAGTCGGCTCTGATACCATTCTGTAACGTCCCGCCTCTTTGAGGCCGAGCCCGCTTACATCTGGCAGCTTCTCTAGGATATAGACTGCCCTCACAGACCAACACAGGTCTTTTCTGCGTACTTTGTCCTCACTCGTGCGCACCCGGGAAGAACTTCCCGGTCGGTCACCCATCGCTCCAGGCCAAGCACGCTTAACCTCGGAGTTATTTGCAGATGGGCTTCCGGAAAAGAAGTTGCAACTTATTGGTATGAGTATCCTATTAATCCTGTTAAGCCCTGGGCCAGGATGTTACACTCCAGAAGTTCCTCAACGTCCTCCTCGTCTGCTTCGGTCACTTCTTGCGGCTGCACCTTGAGCTGCTCCTCGGGTATGACGACTGGGCTCTCGGTTTGCGATCCTGTATGATGTTGGTGCGTAAGTGCTTATGCAAAAGGTGCATCGGATGAAATGAACACAATGAATATGCTTGAATGCAAGGTAGTCAACATCATCTAAGAACATGTACTACAAGCACATGTCATCTACTGCATTCTCTTCTACTACTAATATGCTAAGTCAACACATCTCATTAAATGCTTCAAAGATACACCAAAGCTTCACCAATTTCTTAATCATACATAAAGCAACATTTGATTAAACCCTAATTAATAATAGGTTTGAATAGCAACATCTATTTTTATAGCTTAGAAAAATCTTAGAAAATTACCATAGCACAGTACTACCCTAAGTAGTCTACCATTAAATTTTTATGACATTTGAATAAGTGGAGTAGCCTACACAAAAATGACAAGCTATGGCATAATTATAAACATGAAAATACTTTGTATTATGAAAAGTGTCAAACAACAGATGTAATATTTTTTCTATGTTCTATACAGTAAATAATCATTGCACAAAAATTATCACATGCATGTTTTATACAAATTTTGCTCTCTAGCAAAAATAACAAAAATCAGCCATTAAAGGCACTTGAACTACATCTCATAATTTTTCTACAGGACATGTATGGAATATATTTTTCCTAGAAAGTACATTACACAAGAAGAGTAACAAACTTGGAGTCATATTTTTCTGATACATATAGGATTTACTAAACATTTTATAAGATATCAACAATATCAAGAATTAAATAAAGCTCTACATTAAAGTATCTCAAAAATGACATGCAATATTTTTATCATGTAGATCTGGTGACAAGGAACACAACAAAATTTGTTTCAACAAATTTGGAGCCATTTTGAGCAAGTTATAAATTCCCAAAGCATTTAAATAGAAATCTGAAAATCATTTCTTAAATACTTTCAAAAATCAGCCGATGAAAATGCTGGGTGCACCCGGTGCAGTGCACCCAGACCCGAGTCAGGGCGCTGACGAGCGGGCCCCCACGGTCAACGGCCCCCACCTGTCGGTCAGACCGAGACAGGGGCGGAGCTGACCGGCCAGCTCTCGCCGACGGTGAGCTAGCCGGTGGCGCGGTCACCACCAGCATCTCACCCGCGACGAGGCGGACGCGGTGTACCAAGAGAAGGCATGGGAGGAGCTCAGAATGGAGCTCGGTGGCATGCATGGCGGAGTAGAGGTGCGGCTCGTCGGCGGTACGTCGACTCCCGCCACGGCAGGGCGCGGGGAGGCGCGCAAGAGTTTCGCGACGGTAAGGCAGTGCTCATGCGCTCGAAAGGAAGGAGAGAGGTGGAGTGGAGAGGGGCTGTCCGCACGGAGCCAAGCTCCGGTGAGGAAGAGCTTACTCCGACGAGGAATTACCGGCCGGAGAAGACTTACCACGGCGAACAGACTCGAGCACCGGTTGCGAAAGGTGGAGGCGATGCTGCTGGCGAGATGGAGATGGCTCCGGCGCACTGGAGCAGCCGGAACGACCAACTCCGGTGATGGCGCATGGCGGAGGCGAGTGCTGCGGCTGCTGCTGGCGCTGGCGGAGGCGAGAGAGCGAAGTAGAGGAGTGAGGAGGAGCGCAGCGCGGTTGGGCAGATGAAGGCGCGATAGGAGGGCACGGGGCAGGCTGGGGCTACCGCGCGGCGTGCTCGCCGGCGCATGGCGGCCACGCGGCGTGCGCGCTCTGTCGCGGCCGGGTGAGTGCGCAGCGATGGGCGCGGCGCGCGGGAGCAGGAGCGCGGCGCGGAGCAAGCCGGGCCGGCTTGCGCAGCTGGGCCGAAGGCGAGGCGCGCGGCCCATTTACTAAAAAATGTTCTTTTTCAAACTCTTTTCAAATCCTTTTTCATTCAAATGAAATTTTGAACTATTTCAAAGCAGTTCAAAAGTTGGTGTAAAAATGAAAGTTGTTCCATTTTTCAAGATCTACAACTTTGCTTTTATGACCAAAGTCCAATTCCAAATAGATTTTGAATTACAAAATAAAATCAATATTAACTCAAAACCCTAATTTTGGAGAATTATTTTTAAAGGCAAAATTTGGTAAAAATTTAAATATGAACTTTGCTCCAAATTGTATCCTAAATATTTTTAAGCTATCTTAGTGATTAAAACAAGAATCATGGCATCCAAGCATGAGCATGGCATTTCACATTGTTTGAACCATAAATGAATTTCAATCACTTAAGCATCACATGAAATGATACTTCATTTCTTTCAAAATGAAATGCATGAATGATGCTTATGCATGAGGTGATGATGATTATGCTCATGGGATGAAATGGTAATGCACGCTTAACACCGAGGTGTTACAATGGTTTTCTTTTGAGCTAACACCTGGTCCATCACCCGCAGGGGCTGGAAATCAATGGTGTCGATCGATCTATAATAACATGGTTTCAGATTATCAAGTCTTGTTTGAGAGAAGGGTGACACCCAAGTACAACAACTTTAAATGTTTACTAAAGCTACATTTTAGCACTAGGTACACATTTTATCAAGTCAGCATTACTTTTTGGCGGTACTTTCTTACAATATACATTGCAGAAATGTGGATGTAGCGATCGTGCGTCGTTCTGAAGAGTAACGGACAAGAAATCATTTGGGTGTTGTCATCGAAACCTAAATACACAAAACCTTGGTCTCATCATATACCTCAAAGGTGAAAAACACATATAAAGGTAACAACACGAGTGTCCCGACTCATGAGGGTACGGTGGGTTCTAGACAAGGGAAGGTCATCCTATATCACCAGAAGCTAAAAGCTAAATGGAGAGGCTTCTCTATTTTTTATAGTTAGGATTAAAATGGAGAGACTCAAATATAGAAGACAAGGTCTTATTGTCAGAATCATTCAAATCAAAAAATTGAAGGAAAAATTCAAAACAAATTGGCAGTAAGAAGGATGGAGAAAAAAAAGTAAATTCCATCAACTCAAGTTATCTCCTTCTCCACCGGCCAATGCCTCCTATACCAGCCACTACCTTTACCATCTCTGGCGAGCTCCGGTTAGGGTTAGAGGGTTAGGGCCTTCAAGTTTGTGGATGCCTCCCCCATGGCAGAGGCCCCGTTCGGATGGTATGGATCTGGAGGAATTTGGATGGTTTGGAGAAATTCTGGAGGAATTTGTGAGAGAAAAACACTGTTCCGAATGAAAAAAGAAACGGATCAAGCCAGATTTAAGGGCACGCGAACGGGGCCTGAGGCCTTAGAAGGGGAGGGCCTAGGAGAGGTGACCGAATTGATAGGGGTGCACGTTGGAGGGACGGTTAGCGAGGTGGTGGGGATAACCCTCAAAACTAGATAACTTCCCGTGATGTTTCACACACTCTCTCTCACTCTCACACCCACACTCTCTGAAGAGCATTCGAATTTCCTTGGTCCTTCGGTCGATCTGTATGTGTAACATCCCTGATGTTAAAAAGTAATTAAGAAGGTGATCATGTCATCATTATGCATAATCATCATGCATCAACTCATGAATGCATTTCATGTTTATATTATAGTATGCAAATGTTATTTTATGGAGTGTTTTATATATTACCTGAAATAATGTTAATAATAATGATTAGGAAACTTTGTGAATCTTGATGTGGGAATCTTTTAAACAAGTCAAATTCTTCCTTAATAAAAGTTTTATAATTTTTGTTGCAATGCTTGGTGTGAACCTTGTTTTATGATGTGTTGACTTGTGTGGATGAATCAATTTCAAAACATTTGTGTTTAATTGGATTTCCAAAAACCCGAATGTCCAGCATTTAATTCACCCTGGGTAACCCAATTCAAAATCTAAGCAAATTTTGGGGTGGAGTCTTAAAGCAAAAGTGTAGAGCTTGTCGAGTTGTACAAAGTTGGTTTTTGGAGTTTTCAAAGTTGTTTTATAAAATTTGAAGTAATTTGAAAAGGCGTAATTCTTTAAATGTCCCCTTTTTGAATTCAAACTTGCATTTCAAAATGTAGACCAAATTTGGATATGGTTGTAAAAGCAAAGTTGTAGAACTTTGAATTTGGAACAACTTTTATTTTTGGAGATTTTTGAGTTACCATGCATTTTTTGGAGTAATTTGAGAAATTTGGCGAAGGGCAATTCTGTAATTATGGTGAACAGTAACCACGGAAGCCACCTCACCGTCGGTGATCTTCGATCGCCTTCCAGTCGTTGCCGTGGTCACCTTCGGCTTTGCGCTGGCTTGGAGAAGCTGCTGCGCGTCGTCTTCATGTCCGTGGCCGAGCTTTAAAGCCAAGCGCCGACGCTGCCTCTGCTTTTCTTGTTCTTCCTCGCAGCGCCGCCATCGGTCATCCTCTGCTCGCCGGCAAGATTGGCCTCAACCGAGCAGTCTCAAGTCAATTCTTTTTCCCCAGAGCCTCGCTTGATTCTTGCGATGCTTCCTACCCGTTTTCCCTACTGCTACCGGTTTGTATCGCCCAAGCGCTCGAATTTCGCCGTGGCTGAGTCGCCATGGTCGCCGAGGTCACCTCGCCGTGGTCAGCCATATGTGAGGCATATCCCTCCCTTGTCTCGTCTGTTTTGAGCTCCTTATGCCTCCCTGATGCTCATAGGGTTACTGGTTGATCGTTTCATCCTTTGGGTACACCAACGCCGTCACGCCACTGGTCCAAGCCGCCATGGTCGTCGTCATCGCCTGCGCCGAGCTCCATCACGTCATCACTTCTATCGGTTGATCAATCATGTCGTGGTGAGCGTTCTTGATCTCCTACAAACACTATTTTCACCTTTCTGAGGCTGCTGTAGCCATTCCACCGCCGCCGTTCACGCTGCGACTAGCCACTCCGCCGCCGAGCCGCGGGCTCGCGTGGCCAGGCCGTCATGGGCCGCTGTCGGCCGAGCTGCGGCCACCCTCAGGCTCGCCTCGCCACCCCGTCGCTCGACCACCCCTCCAATTGCCACCTACGAGCGTCAGCCGGCCGGAAAACGAGTTTCTCCGGTGTCCTCTGCTTTTCAAATCGTGATCAGGGGCCTCGGCTTAGAATTCAGAAATAGGGAGGGGCCTTTCTGTGAACCGCAGACTCATATGAATAGTGCATGTTGGACCTGTATGCTTTGAAATTTGCTGAACTTTGATAATTCATACAAAACCATAGAAAAATCGTAAAATAACAAATGGTGACTTTTTGGAATCCTTGTGAAATTTCCTATGCAATAGATCAAAAATATGTCATGTTTTAGTTTAAAGTTTTAGCTGTAAAAATGAATTTGTGCAGTTAGGGTTTTAATGCTAGTTGTATTTGTCCTTTTTCATAACTACAGATGTAGGGCTCCAAATGAAGTGAAATTTTTATGGCATGCTACTCATGTGATGTTTGATATGTGATAAAAATTTCATGGTCATTGGTTGTTATATTAGTGAGTTAATAATTATTTTTCTTGCAATTGTTGTTTCGGGACAGTTTTTGGGGCTGTTTGGATTACATCATGATAATGATGTTTTCCGGGAAACTTGTTAATAACAAAGTTGTAGATAATTCATGTATCTAGCTTTTGTTAAAATTTAGTGGTATTTGGCCTTGTGGTTTGTGAGTTATGCCTGATTAAAGTTGGGTTTCAGAAATGGCTGCTCTCTGTTAATTGGGGACCAGTTTCTGTAAATGGGTATATTTGACTTAGTTAACTTGAGAATCATGCTAAGATGATTAAAGATGAGTTGTAGAATATTTCATAAGCTTTCCAGAATGTCTTGTTGCATGGCTATTGGATTTGTATAACTCTAGTTATGATCCAAACATGAACCTGTTGTTTCCAGTCCAGAAATAGACATATGCTAGTTATGGTTGTTTACTCCATGTGTTGCTAAGTATGGTTTATGCCCTTGTTGATGGTTAAGTTATGATACGTGTGACCTTGTTAAACTTGTGTCATGATTGATGTGCTTGCTCTCTATAGTTAGTTGTGTGATGTTAGTTAAATAGCTATTGGTGTTATGTCTTGCATAATCTTGTGTTTGTGTTGATATGCTTATGTTCGCCCTTTAGTTAATAATTCTAAATGACTTAATTAAGAATTTTATTAGTAAATGCATGTTAATAAACTTGATTGCTTCTTCGATGCAACCTCTTGGGTAAAAAATAAAAGTTATACATTTCCTTGTATATTGTTTATACATGTCTTTTCATGATGAAGCTTTAGTTGGTAAGCATGTATGATAAGTGAACCTTTGACTTGCTAGAAGAACAACTAAAAATGCTTTATGATAATTACTTGCAACTGTACCACGAAGGAAAGTTGTATTCCAGTTGTTAACTTTTGCATCCATCATTGAGCATCATATTTTGTATCTTGCATCATGTTAAACATGGCATTGTTACTACGTGTAGTGAACGAAGGTGAGCACGTGGTAGTTAATCAATTGGTTGAGGAAGTTGATCCGCCTGTTGAGGTCGGGTTTGATAATTGTGGTACGACTCCGGATCCTAACTTTTCCATCAACGAAGGCAAGCCCCGGATGCATTTAAACCCTACCTTGTGTTTTACTAATTGATTTCGCTTTTGCTATTCTTTACTGCATTAAGTGATTAGGAGTTAAGTGAGAACCTAATTGATGCATTACCAATCTTGTTTTCCATATCTACCTGGTTACCCGTTTTAATTCGTATATGCCTAGTTTTGCTTAGCTATGCTTAGAACGATGAAAGTCGGGTGATTACCTGTCATCTGCAAGTTTTAAATGGAACTTTGGTTACTTATGTTATCATGTGATATGAGCATGTGGAGTAAGAAATCTAGACCGGACGGACTCAGTGTGTGTGAGCCACAAGACATGGAGGTCTTGTGAGCGGGTTCTTTTCGCCTGTGTCGATTAAGGCCCGTACCGTTGTTGAACCGCATGAGGTGAGACTTTGTGGTACTAACCACATACTCCGGTAAGCCTTAACTTGGCTATTCTATCACGAGAATGGCTACTCGTGCACTGGGAGTGGAGCGATGGCGGGAATAGCGTGTACCCATGTGGCAAAGGGGCTGGATTGGTGGAGTACTGTATTCTCGGGTGGCGCGGACCCGTTCTTGTTTTAGAGGATCTGAGGGTAGGTTGGTATATGTAGGTCGGGGACCTGCATATGTCGTGTGGTCTGGAATCCCCAGCTGGGTTATAATCGGTTCGAATCGTCGTTGCTCCTCGGTTATGGAGACTCACTTCTCTGTTCATCATCATAGTTTAATAACTGAAACTTGGGCTGGTTTGAGAAAGTGTTGTGTACGAAGTTTCATGATCTCAATACGGATCGTGTCATCTTTGTATATGATTTTATGAAGTTTTAAATGTTGATATAAAGAATTTTTTAAAGAGCTTTTACGCAAAAGAACTTTGATTATTGCTAAAGCCATACCTTGAATACCTGAGCCTGCATTCCTGAGTCTTATCAGTTTTTATTTCGGTTAAGTCTTGTTGAGTACTTTTGTACTCAGGGTTCGTTGACCCTTGTTGTAGGTGAGCCTCATGAGCAGATCTGTTTTGGATCCTGCTGCATGACTATTGTTCGATCTGACGATGATAAGTAAATGCGTGGCCCTTGAGCAGGGCAATCCTGTTGTGTGTTTGTATTATGTTATAATGCAACTCCACTACTACATTTTGTAATATTTATCGAACTTAGTTTGTAAAGTTTGAAACAACCGGTTTGTAAACTAAGTTATGGTAAGACTTCCGCTATTTTACTCTGGTGTAGATATTTGAATAAATGTTGTAATACTGCAATGACTCTGTAATGTGATCCTGCTCGGAAATCGTGGATGATTCGGGGTTCTCCGAGGACACCCGACAGTCTTGTTAAGTTATCAGGAACATATGCATGATTGTCAGAGGTCATCGGACAATGACAGATGCATGTAGGCCCTATAATTTAGAAGGTTCTGTCACAGCATGGCCCATACTACACCAATAGTCCAATACTTGCGGCATGTCAATTTTGCTGTGAAACACGCAGGAAGTGGCATGTTTCTCAAAAGGAAAAAAACAAAGCCGGAGCTGGCATGTTCGGATTGAAACCGGGAAGACTTTGGAGGCTTGCGCAGCTCTGCCGGGCAACCTCACCCAGCTTTAAATGCCTCGGTCGTCGGCCACAGTGGATGGACTTGTGACCGGCTGACCGCTCAGTCTCATAGTCACTGAATCGAGCTATACCCTACTATCACCACGCACTGTTGGCATAATATATTGGCCCAACTATATATTTTTATATACGAGAAAAAAAGTCATTTTAGAGCAACCACAGTGAGCAAGCAGTCTATATAGGTGGGTCACCAAACAGCAGTCCGTAGCTATTCTGTTACTACACTGTAAAATGTCCAAATAGTCCATAGATGGCAGGAATCAAGGAAGAGAGATGGAGAGAGAGTAATATTTTTTTATTGCTCATGGGTGGTCTATAGGTTTATGGGTAGCTTTTGTTATATATTACTCTATGGCTAGTTCCACAATGTTCCATGTAGTCCATATGGAATAATTTAGTCTTTATGGACTATTTTCGAAGCACATTGTGGTTGTGTTGACATCAAAATTTGATAAGCTTACCTAGAAATGGAAGGAATCAGCCCATGGTGTCAAAAGCAAGAAAATCTCTATTGATTGAGGAACATTTGTGAGCCGATCCAGAAATATCATTTAATTTTGGAGAAATGTGATCACCAGACTTGTATGATCGGCTATTAGGGATACTTATGCACGTGCGGTCAATTAGCATATTTGGCCTTGTATATTTGGTTTTAGTTATACATCCAAGATCTACGGAAAGGAGCAAAGAAAAGAATATTTTATTTCGGTTCCGATATTCTAAAGCTAGTACGAGGCAAACTCTCATTGGGCAGCTAGCTGTTGATGCGTGGTGTGGAAATCAAAGTCAAGTCTGGCACGCCTCATGTACGTATCATTTCAATCCGATTGCTGAGGTCGACAATTAATATGGTACAGCGATAAATGATCAATGCACGTTCGGCTTGGTGCATGGAGCTGGTCACCTGATATGCATCGAACGTGCCTGACTTTTGGATAAAATACATTCAGGCCTTGACATGACTTAGACGTGTTGAGCCGAATTAAATAAGATTTGATTCGGCTATTCCAGTATACGTATCTATGGAAGGGAGCTGCGATGAATATTGAGTTGAAGACGGCAAGCTCCAGGATAACATATCAAGGAGGTAACGTCGGTTAAAGAAGCTTCGTTGGCAAGGATTCTACCTAAAGGAAAAATAGAGTCCATTATCTAAATATTTCCTAGCAAGTTTTGTACGCTGTGACCAGCTAAGAGCCCAGGGTATAAATATAAACCCCCGGTCATTGTAAAAGATATCTCTCAATCAATTAATACAATTACTTTTTCGGCATCACGTCAACCCTTAGGAGTAGGAGTAGGAGTAACGTAAATATCGACGAGTTCTTAAACAAGCAGGGCTGTCATCGGTTAAGTTCGACCTCCAGCTTGTCTGTAGGTATCGTCATGACTTATATTATTGCTTGTAAGGCTGCATCAGCTGATTGACCTCTTGCAAGTCATAGTATAAGTTAGTTATCGATCCTTATCTAGTTCAAGTACGGCTGTCATCGGTTAAGCTTGACCTCTCGAATTAGATTAAGGTCAAGTTATCGGCTCTACCTAAGGGTGGCATCCTTCGGGTAGATTCATTAAGTTACCGATCTTGCTGATGTCAACCTGCTCGTTTGGAGGAATTCTGGAGGAATTTGGATGGTTTGGAGGAATGTTGGAGGAATTTGTGAGAGAAAAACATTGTTCCGGATGAAAAAAGAAGCGGATCAAGCCAGATTTAAGGGCACGCGAACAGGTAGTTTCAGCAATATCAACCTGTCCGATCGAGATCGATCTAGATCGGTTTCATATCCTTTTAGTCCATCGTTTATTTTGCTATATTGTGATAATTTTTACTTTAAACGATGAATTATGTTTTATTGGTCATTCTAGTTCGATCTTGATCGTGCATAGTACACGGTCAAAGCATGTCTGATCTTGAGTAGGTTTAATAGCTAGTAGAATCTGGTCTATAGCTCGTTATTATGGCTATAACGATCTGTTTGATCCACACTGTTAGCACTTTAGATCAAAGTATGCTAGTTGGTAGATTTGCTTTCGGTCAGGCATGACCTTGGCTGTTTGCTATGCCTGCATTGGCTAAATAGCCGATTGCCTACACTTTAACGCTCATAGTATATTTTCATGATTATGTTAAATGTGAGTAGATCTGTTTACTTTAAATGTTTAATCTGTTATCTTTATTATGGCTGTTATCGATCCGGTCGAACCCCACTGTTAAAGATAATAGGCTAGATTTGATAAGTTTATAAATCTGTTCATATTAAATAGTCAATTATTCACATGTTATGCCTCTATCTTCTCTGTATCGGCTATTTAGCCGATTACTTGAGCTTATTATGCTTATATATTTCTCAATCATCTGTTGTTTATGTTCATTATTTTCACTTATGAGTTAGTCGATTTCATGATTGTTTTCATCTGTTAAATTACCGATCATGCTCATTAATATTATCGGCTCGATACTTTATATCGATCATGCTCTGTTTAGCCAGTAATGTTTATTTCTATCGCTTTATTGTCGGATATCGACTCTGTAATCGATGGCCATATCAATCGGTTGTTTAGCCACATATCGGAACTGTCTAGTGTAACACCGGCATGTTCCACCTTACATTACTGATTATTTTCTCCTTGTCAATTGCAGGGTCAAATTGACTGGCATGCCTTCAGTCTCGAAATCCGATCGATCCTGTGTTTGAAGCTAAGCGGATCTCCAGGCTTACTCCAAAACAATCTTTTCGGCTTGCTGTGTGTTGCACGTATTGTTATATTTTTATGTCAACACACTTTTTGGAACGTCCGGTGGGACCACAATCCTTTAATTAGAAGTCAGATATATCCACAATTGAACATGACAAAAACGCCAAGAGCTTGCATATAGGCATCGACATAATTGACGATCATCTCATTGGACTTCATATTCTACCTCGCCATATGTACGCCGTGGCCTTTTTCTTGAAGATGCAAGCGGAAGAGCATTGTGTGGCATAGAAAGGATCTCTAGCTCTTCACTTATATGATGCATAACTAATTGAATTCATGCATGAAAGAAAGGATGGGAGCGTACGTGCATATATGAAGTTCGGCTTTTCGGGAAGCAATTTCAGTTGTCCGATGAAATTTTGAGCCGATGGATCAAGCTAATAAGCATTCGGCCGATGGTCATCTAAACAAAGATGCAAAAGGCGATGGACCACGCTAAAAAGCATAGGCTATCTATGCTTCAGAGATTATTGCTTCTAGTTGAGAAAATGATGGCGCACAGGGACAACCGATGTGACTAGATATACAAGAATGCTGACAGATGTCTTCAAGAAATTGATTAGTTTAGTCCAATTGGCTACGGGGGAGCCAATAAAGTTTTAATCGACTATGGGATAGCCGATTTCACCAACATAGGAGCCGATTTTACCATCGGCACACCTCTAGCACAGGGAACTATGGGCTCTCCATAAGCCGACATGTGCCTCAATATGCAAACAGGGAAAATCAGATTAATAATAATTATTCTGGCACATGGAGATCGGCTGTTTCACATTGACTTGCTGATGATCAAAAAGAAAATGAACCATGTTCGCTTACCATTCACGGATGCGTGCATGACATGAATTACTGAAGACAAAGCAAGTCCAACTAGAAGATGCGTACATGTGTATGGCAGTGTTTCATCGTCAGCAGCGGGTATTGGAACCGAATTGGATAGCAACTGTGACTTATGCTCTCGGCTCCAAGACCAGATATCCAGACCGTGAAGCCGATGGAGTATGGAGCATATCGGCCGAGAACGCAAGTCAGATACTTTCTTCATGAATACCTATTAGCTTCCAAGTCACGGTGAGGCTGAATTTTTTTTCATCTACAACAAAAGGCCGATGTTAGTGTTTATTCAGCCATCTATCTAGGCGCTATTCATCAAGGCCGCAGCATCTGACATCAATGAACGACAAATCGGACTTCAAGGCCGATTTGAACTACGCCTGAAAAATCACCAATCCTGATTAAAAGCAGCGAGCAGTTTTCGTCTACTAGAATTCGCGTGAACCAAGAGCAGGATTTTTGTTGAGCCAGAGATCATGGTCAAATCTTGTGCAGGAAGTCAGAGGCAAGGTTGCAAGAGTAGAGGCTTATGTCAGAACCTGTCGCCTGCTTGTTGCTGCTGCTGTGGGCATGCGCCTATGTGCATGAACTTTGTGTCTACGTGACATCTCTCTGCCACCTCCAGGCCATGTGCTACTGTTCGGGAGCCTCAAGAAGATTTAGGATGTGCTGCTAGAATCTACGTCAAGCACGAGAGAAGATTTTATTAGAATTATTTTAAAGATGGTTTGATAAGGAAGAAATAATTCAGAGGCCATCTATTAATACTCCATCAATAGTTTCATCAAGGCCAACATCCATGATTAGTTCGGCTAGATATTTTGCACATCGATTTCAAAGCCGATTCAAATCTTAATTAGGTTCATTCGGCAGGCGTTTATTTCAACACCATCAGATTGGTTCGTCTGTATATACAGGCCATCACCAACAATACTACCACATCACCATTCATTGAAGCAAGCCAAAGCTGATAGGATTAATCTATTATTTTGGGGAAGTATCAGCACTCAAATTAGAAGAGATTGTCTGATGAAATATTTGGCCAGTGGAGATATTTTATTGTCAGATGATTATGCCGATATCTTTCAAGAGCCATTAGTTTCAAGACATCAAGTTGATTTCCTGATTGGAAATCAAGTATACAGAGATCGGCTGAGCTAATATGATCATTAATATTTTGGGCAAAAGAAGTGATTTATAAAACTGTTTGATCAGAATATTACAAAGCCGATAGAAAATTCGGCTAGTTACCGATTAATGTATTAAGCAACTCAGTATGCATTAAAGGAAGCTCAGTATATATTATCTGAGTACAACATGAAGCCGATGAATACAACATTGATTAGTGCAAGTTCTACAAAGAAAGTATACATCGGCTAGATAAAGTACAAGGCTAGAACGGCTATATAAAAAGAGCGGATATATTGTTTGTTGCTTGGACATTGGCAACAGGAAGATTCTGCAATTCTTGGTCCTTTGAATAAATTTCTTGGCGGATGACTTCAAGTTGTTTCATCAGCTCGGCCTCCTTCAACTTCAACTGTTGCTGTCCAGAACTTGCTTTGCATCATTCGCCTGTAGCCGATTGATCTCTCTCTGCTTGAAAATCTCTTTACTAAATGACCTATCGGCTACTCTTTTCTGAGCATGAAGGACTTCATATTGTTGACCTTCAATATAAAAGATGAGAGTCTAGGAGCAGCACGGCCATCAGGAAGAGATCAGATTAATAATTATTATAATTCTGGTACATGGAGATCGGCTGTCCTAAAGTAGAATCAGCTGCTAACCTTAAGGTTTAACGCCTGACCCATAAGCCGATGACCTTCCAATGAATCATTCTGATAGCCAATGTCATCAGGACGAGTTTGGAAGGAGGATAGTTAATATGGTACATACATCAAATTTACATGCACGAGCTAGCTTGAGGACTTACTATATTTAAATATTATATGCAAGACAACCATCAGCTGATCAGAAAGGCCAGACCATGAAACCGATGAAGACTGACACAGCCAATGACCCCCATTGATGATTCAGTTAGAGCCTATGAGTACATGAAGATAGCCGACATCATTGGTGGAAAGTGTACGGGCTAGATACATTGAATAATGCTCGGACTATCATCATTGGATAACTCATAGCTGAGCCGATACAAATCACCATGGTGATTCATGGATAGTCAAATAAAACGTCTACTTCAACTGTATTCTCTCATGGAAGTAGTAAACCCAAAGTAAACAGAGTTGAACTTCTTCATTAGCTCCTGGTTCATCGGCTCTTGATTTTCTTTCCAATACGAGGCATAGCTGGTGGACGAGCAAAGGACGTGGAAGAGTTTGGGTTGTTATGCAACAAGCAGCTGCATACCAGACCTATTTTATCCCTTTTGATGACATGCCCATGGGGCTCTTGAAATTAAATCGGCTATGATGATATTGTTCCTGCACAGAGATGGTACAAGAGTTTGAGCTGCTTAACATTTGTCGTACCCTGAAGAACAGAAGAGTTAGTATAAGGGAATCAAATATTCAAGGAGTGTGCATTAAATGGCGCTGCTAATAGCCAATACCTTCATAAGCATATCGGCTACCTGTTCTTCGGATGATGTCATCGTGATAAAGCATATTACATCGGCCAGCTTGTTTGTCATGATATGTCAGATACAAGGCAAGATGAAGGTGAACAGGTCCAATACAAGGCAAAAGCGGTTGCCGTTGATGACTTCTTTTCCAATGTCCTGGCCAAGCCTGACATTACTTACAACACAATCAGCTTGTCACGGGACCCAGCACTGAGAAGATCCTTAAGATGAAAGCGCTCGGTGTTTCGATCTCCCGCATCAGCTATGCATCGGGGGGCCTGAACCTTCCGTGCGTGCCACCGAGCTCATTTTTGTCCTCTACGTCACGCTCAACGTCGGCTTCATCGCCACAACATTCTTCGAGGCCACTTGTATGCTGCCCGACGGCATGCTCACCAAGGCATTCCTTGAAGATCTCAAGTTGATAATTTAGGCACGTACTGAATGACCGTTCCAAGAAGAAGCAGTTTAATGGGAGCCCAGCATGGAAATTAACAAAATCCAGACAGAGGCAAGTGGAGCTAGGGTGCTGTGATCGGCTACTGCATATGTGAATGAGATTTAGCAGCCGATCTTGTAAGTGGCAAAATTAAAATATCAGAAGCTGATTGGCCAAGCATACACATGAACAACCAAATGGATAATCAAGAAACATCATATGGAAGGGTACCAAGGTGCTTCATTGACAAATTAGAGTTGAATACATCAACCGAGTTTTTTAGAAGCATCGGCTGAAGAGCAAAGTGCTCTAGTAAAAGGGATGCTATTTACCTTCACGCTCGCCCTCGTCGTCAAGCCCCATTGGTGTCATCCAAGACACCACTACCGGAGTACGACATCATCACGCAATTCATGGTCGGCTACACATTCCCCGGCAAGACTATCGCCAACCCACGACCTTCACGTTATCAGCAAAGAAGCAATAGCCGATCAGCTTGATAGAGCCGATGAAATCAAGCTTATATGCTATGATCAAGATGCTTCCAATACTCAATAATATCTAGTGTTCACAGAAACATGGAATTAGAGCAAGCATGGATGAAAATTTACATGACGCTCAGCATTCGGATGAAACAGCCGGTGCACAAGATTGCCATCTTCAGCCTCTTGACCTTACTGCTCAACCTGAGGGAGTTTCAGTTCCTATCCCATATGTATCAACAAGGCCTACAGATCGGTTTTTCCTAATGGTGTGTCAGAAGGTGACACAGTGCCGACATTTGGAGGTCTACATGCTTCGGAAGGTGCCACGACGCCACCGAGGGGCGCAAGGGCACCAGCTATTGTCTCGTCACCACCTAGGGACAAGTCTGCATTTTTGTCAACATCCTCTGTTCGTGACCATGTGCATGCCTTGGGATCTGGAGCGCCGATTACAACTGCACCTGCACCGGTTGCTGCTATACCTTCAGCAGGCAGACAGATTTACTAAAACGCTAGGATCCCCAATTGATCAGATTAATAATGATTATATTTCTGGGACATGGAGATCAGCTATTCTGAGGTAGAATCGGCTAAGTTCAGAGATCTGCCCCTAAGCCGATGTCATACCTGCCCACGAGTCGATTGGTTTTTTTGAGGCCAAATTGAGTTTCCTTCCATCGACTGTTATCACCGGTCCGGTCGTTAAAAAAAGGGGTAACATGTCTAAGTGAAAATATAGTTGGTCACGGGAGATGTCACCAATAGATTTTGGAGGAGGAAAGGCCGATTCTTATTATACTTCCTACAAATTACAATCAAGAATATAAGTGGTTCAGCCATAATAAATAGTAGCAAATGTAAAAGTGAAGCTGCTGGTTTCAAAAGTACAAAGCAAAGATGATAAATTAAATAGCCTTACTTCTATCATCGGCTGGAAATACTACCACTTTATCTGTTCATCTATTGAAGCGCCCTGGCCGGTAACTTTTCATAGAGGAGAGTCGGTTGCCCCCAAGATGATAGACCATTTGCTCCCCAAGAGAACACGACTTGCTAGTGATGACCGACCGGGTGGAGACCGACATGTACGTGTAACGACATGAGGCTAGCAACAACCACGACAAGCTGCCATGGAGCAAGGTCAAGGAGCTCGAGGATAACAATGATGACAAGAACGTGATGCTAACGAACAGGGCCAAGAGCATCCTCTTCTACATCAATTATGTTTTCTTGTGGAGATGAGTCACTCATCGGCTCAGAGTGGAGGAACATGCATGTAGATATGAGTGGTACATGCTTTTCTATGGTTGGCTCGCATATTCTTTATTCCTTGCTTTTTCTATCACTTGTGAATAATTTATCATAGGGAAAGCGTGCCATCTAAGTAGTCGATGAATGAGATATGGTATGATGAAAGGAACCTTGTCTCTTTTTGCAAAGTACTTGGGAAGTTTTCTTATAAAAAATTCAAAGTCAATGGCTTGTCTCCTCAATGATATTGAATTTCCTACCAAGGCCATATATTAAGAAACCTTCCACATAAGCTGCTTGCTCTGTGTTGAGTTTTGTCAAGTCTAGTTGACCCGTGTTGAGAGATTTATCATGCTCCCAAGATTAAGATCACGTACACGCCATATATATGTGCTGCTTCTACACTGGAAGTACGCAAAAACATGCTTTTCATCCACCTCAAAATGTTCTGCTCCTAAACTAGGAGAAGGCAAAAATATGTTTGTTAGGTTCTATCAAAATAAATGCTTCAAGTTCTTGATGATATTTCTCTCAAAAGTGTGTTGTAAAAAGAGACATGGGTTATGCAAAAATAAAAATGGACACGAAAGAGGTAAAAAGGAAGAAGAAAAGAAAAGAAGAGGTGAAAATAGAGATAGCCCATGTTCTCGCAAAAATTTTCCACAAGAGAGAAATATGTCTCAGAGAGCATAGTAGAATTAGGTTAGCTACCAAACATTCCACACACATGCACATCTTGATCTAAGAGTATGACACTTCTCTCCTTGGATCCAGGGTTTGACCTTACAATATATGCAAGGTAAGTATGCTACACATTTTATCCCTACCCAAACTCCACATAAGCTTTTTAAAAGTAGGGTGAAAAGAGGCAAGACAATGCCTTAGAGAGAAACTATACACATTGAGCGATCTGAGAGAATCATTTGAGGAGCAAAGTTATGTTTTAATTTTTAAATCTTTAAAAACTCAAGTTTTATGAGCAGAAGGAGTGAGGATGACTGAATTCTAATCCGTTCCATTCTTCAACCACCCAAGGTGGTGTGATAGACACTTCAAAGTTCACATGTGAATGTAAGGTTTGGAATAAGGTAATATTGCTGCCAACGAGTTTCTCGGCTCCTTGAAAGAAGACCATCTTTTAAGAGTTGTTAGATTATATTAATATGACATTGATCAGTCAGCAACTTTCCCAAGAAAGATTCCATCAGCTGTTGGAGAGCCGATTACTCTAATAAAGACTATTGACTATTGCTGATCATGTCAAAATCATAGTACAACAAGTCAATCAAGCTGCTGGCAACCAGTAGGATCAAGCTATATGGGTTGATAATAGAAGGACATCGTCATTGATGATAAGAAGGGGGGTGGACAAGAATTCCAATTATCTAATGGTCAATGGCAAGGAAGAGGTCGATGTTTATGATTATTGCCTCTAGATAACCGATTATATAATTATGGACTCGGAGGGCCAGCTCCTAATCAGCTAAAGCAAACTAACGGTCAGGACTTCAAGAAGATTGAATCCAAGCAAGACATCAAGAGTATCGACTCATGAAAGCCGATTGCAAGATACATAGGAGGATTAATTGTGAAGGTGATTTATCGAGAGCCGATGCAGATCAGATATCGTGGATTCAGGAAGGAAGACCATTGGACCGAAATAGTTTGAAGCATGAAGAATTCATACTCCGAACTAGGGGGGCATATGTTGACACCAAAATTTGGTAAGCTTACCCAGGAATGGAAGGAATCAGCCCATTGTGTCAAAAGCAAGAAAATATCTATTGATTGAGGAACATTTGTGAGCCGACCCAAAAATATCATTTAATTTTGAAGAAATGTGATCACCAGACTTGTATGATCGGCTATTAGGGATACTCATGCATGTGCGGTCAATTAGCATATTTGGCCTCGTATATTTGGTTTTGGTTATACATCCAAGATCTACGGAAAGGAACAAAGAAAAGAATATTTTATTTCGGTTCCGATATTCTAAAGCTAGTATGAGGCAAACTCTCATTGGGCAGCTAGCTGTTGATGCATGGTATGGAAATCAAAGTCCAAGTCTAGCACGCCTCATGTACGTATCATTACAACCTGATTGCTGAGGTCGGCAATTAATATGGTACAGGGATAAATGATCAATGCACGTTCGGCTTGTGCATGGAACTGGTCACCTGATATGCATCGAACGTGGCTGACTTTTGGATAAAATACATTCAGGCCTTGGACATGACTTAGATGTGTTAAGCCGAATTAAATAAGATTTGATTCGGCTATTCCAGTATATGTATCTATGGAAGGGAGCTGTGATGAATATTGAGTTGAAGATAGCAAGTTCTAGGATAACATATCAAGGAGGTAACGTCGGTTAAAGAAGCTTAGTTAGCAAGGATTCTACCTAAAGGAAAAATAGAGTCCATGTATCTAAATATTTCCTAGCAAGTTTGGTACGCGGTGACCAGCTAAGAACCCAAGGTATAAATATAAACCCCCGGCCATTGTAAAAGATATCTCTCAATCAATCAATACAATTACTTTTTCGGCATCACGCCAACCCTTAGGAGTAGGAGTAGCGTAGATTTCGGTGAGTTCTTCAATAAGCAGGGCTGCCATTGGTTAAGTTTGACCTCCAGTTTGTTTGTAAGTATTGTCACGATTTATATTGTTGCTTATAAGGCTGCATCAGCTGATTGACCTCTTGCAAGTCGTAGTATAAGTTAGTTATCGATCCTTATCTAGTTCAAGTACGGCTGCCATCGGTTAAGCTCGACCTCTCGAATTAGATTAAGGTCAAGTTATCGGCTCTACCTAAGGGTGGCATCCTTTGGGTAGATTCATTAAGTTACCGATCTTGCTGATGTTCTTATTGTCATTAGTTTCAGCAATATCAACCTGCCCGATAGAGATCGATCTAGATCGGCCTCATATCCTTTTAGTTCATCGTTTATTTTGCTATATTATGATAATTTTTACTTTAAACGATGGATTATGTTTTATTGGTCGTTCTACTTCGATCTTGATCGTGTATAGTACGAGGCCAAAGCATGTCTGATCTTGAGTAGGTTTACTAGTTAGTAGAATCTGGTCTATAGCTCGCTATTATGGCTGTAATGATCCGTTCGATCCCCATTGTTAGCACTTTAGATCAGAGTGTGCTAGTCGGTAGATTTGACTGTTTGCTATGCCTACATCGGCTAAATAGCTGATTGCCTGCACTTTAACGCTTATAGTATGTTTTTATGATTCTATTAAATGTGAGTAGATCTGTTTATTTTAAAGGTTTAATCTGTTATCTTTATTATGGCTGCCATCGATCTGGTCGAACTCCACTATTAAAGATAATTGGCTAGATTTGATGAGTTTATAAATCTATTCATATTAAATAGTCGATTGTTCACATGTTATGCCTCTATCTTCTCTGTATCGGCTATTTAGCCGATTACTTGAGCTTATTATGCTTATCTGTTTCTCGGTCATCTGCTGTTTATGTTCGTTATTTTCACTTATGAATTAGCCGATTTCATGATTGTTTTCATCTGTTAAATTACCGATCATGCTCATTAATATTATCGGCTTGATACTTTATGTGGATCATGCTCTGTTTAGCCGGTAATGCTTTATTGTCGGATATCGACTCTGTAGTCGATGGCCGTATCAATCGGCTGTTTAGCCACATATCGGAACTGTTTGGTGTAACACCGGTATGTTCCACCTTAAATTACTGACTATTTTCTCCTTGTCAATTGAAGGGTCAAATTGACTAGCACGCCTTCGGTCTCGAAACCGACCGATCCTATGTTTGAAGCCAAGCGGATCTCTGAGCTTACTCTAAGCAGATCTTTCCGGCTTGCTGTGTGTTGCACGCATTGTCACATTTTTGTGTCATCATGTTACTCTTACCTCTCAAAACTATCATCATGGTCCGGTTTTCTCCCAAAACTCTAAAAATGGATACTTTACCTCCTCAATTCTAAAACTGGATGTCATGTAAATGTACTTAAATATTGTCTCCGTCCCAAACAGAAAGTCATTATGGGATGCGTGTAGGTCAAACTTTCTCAACTTTGACTAGGTTTATAGAAAATGCGTGCAACATTTATATCTCCAAATAAGTTTATTATGAAAGTATATTCAACGATCTATCTAATGATACTAATTATGTATTATAAATATTAATATTCTTTTATATATAATCGGTCAAAGTTAAAAAAGCTTGACTTCTCGGGAAGCGAGAACGACTTCTATTTTGGGACTGAGAGAGTAGGTACTTAACGGTCTTATGCTCCCACATGCCTTAACATTAATGTGATAGTTGAATAGTCTCAAGAGGTAAAGGTTGTAAGGAACGAATTTTTTTCTTTTCGCCCATCTTCACATCGTCTATAAACCGAGTTGAAATCCTTGCCCTGTACGGTGATATCGCTAAAAGGTCACGGGTAATGATTCTTGCATGAATCACAACCCTTTGTGCATGAGCAATTGGGATTAAGAATTCAACAAGGCCCATGCATCATATGTTGGTGATCATCTTGTACAAGTCTGAGTACTTCTTGTGAAGCTCGGGTGAGATAAGGAGATCATACTGCTTGGTTACGTGATATTGTACTTTTTTCTCAAATGCGCAAAAGTTTTGCATACGTTTTGTATATAAGGTAGAAAAGTTTAAACATACAAACATCACGCTTCAAACGAGTGCCCTATAAGGTCTAGAAGTAGCAGCACAAGCCTGGGTCGTCCTAGTGTACCGATACATGTTACTGTATTACTTAGAAGCTAAACAACCAAGAGACGGGTGATGCTTCAACTCAGGAAATGGCCTTCCTTCGACGCTGCTTCTTGCACCCTGCTGTCTAGAAATAGGACGCACAACGCTTCAACATTAGAAGTAGTCGGGTCCATCTCAAAGAGGTCCTCGTATGCCTTCTTTCTTGACGCGCTTGGCATGGAAACTCCTATGGTGAGGCCCATGCGTTACATGATGAGGATCTCGTCTCGCTTGGAAGCAGGCACCCGAGAGAGGGCTTGAGCCGCCAAGAGCTTGCTACGCAGCGGTAGTACTGGCATAGCGGCCGTCGACTACGTAGGAGGTTGAGGGAAGAGCGGAGAGGTAAACTTCCCAAGTAATTGCTTGGTGAAGCTCCATAGGTGTCGTGCAGCCGAGGACTCACCGTCGTCATCGTCCAGATGCCCATCCCACATTGGCGTAGAAGCATCCACCTGGTGTTTGGCCGGCCCAAACCAAGTTGGGTAGTCCTCTGCATCCTCCCTAGGCATCTTAGCTTCTGCAACATCGGGTTGTCCCCACCCGTGGTGGCGTGACCTATGGAAGCTCCTGCACAAGCGACAACGGAGGTGAGTCCGTCATCCATTCAACCACCGTTATAGGAGAATGGGTGTCCAGCAACAAAGCTTTCCTCCTAAAAGGTCACTGTTGGCGTAGTCAGGCACCCAGGCACTGGTGCTCCCATTGGCTGGCACATGACGAGCGAGGTGGCGAGCTCCTCTAGTATTGGGTCGACCCACACGGGAGGCCTCGCATTTGCGCACAGCTCCAACGCTAGTGGGTCTGGCTCAGGGAAGCAGTGAGCAGCAGTCGGCGTTGTTGGTGTACTCGGCAATATGGCACTGCCGTCATCGAGGGATGTCATCGACACCCCCACGACACCTTGTGCGGCCCTATCCAAACTTGGTGGACTGCCGTGGGCCGTGCACTAGGGGCCGGTGGGATGTCGCCCCATGCAGAGTGTCGTGGTAGGCCACCACCCTTTGCCACCATCATAGTAGTAGATCTGGACCGCTTGCAGTTCCTAATGAGGTGGCGGAAGCCGTGGCAGCGCAAGCAACGCCGTGGCAACCGGTAAGTTACTACTCGGGGCGAGTAGGAAAGGCAGTTGAAACATCTATGGTAAAGCTTTGTGGGGATCTTTTGGGTCTATGGTAGCTGCTTTGGGCCGTGGCTGAAAGATCCTTGTTTGGTTTTGGTAATTGAGTGAAAACCTAGGTGGACTAATTGTGTTTAATGTGAGATACACATATGATTAGTCCACAGGTACATGTGTGTGAGCAACATATGCCATAGAGGTGAAATGGCTTGGAGATGTTGCAAAGCTCACATATGTGATGAAGGAGCTTATTGCACATGAGACATGACATTGAGTCATGTGATCAAGGTGGAGAAGATCAAAGACATGACTTGGCTCGATGGACCGGTTGCAAGTGTAAAGGGCAAGTTGAGTGATGACTTGGCGCTGATGGACTGAAGCAATGGTGAAGAGCAAGTGAAGTCAAGATCAATGAACCAATATGGTCACGTGATGATATGGAGTGGATCATATCATTGTTGATCATGTTGGTGCATGTGGTGCATCAACATTGGAGGAGATGGAAAGGAAGGCGCAAGTCAAAGGTATAACCTAGGGTATTTCATTTCACCGGTCATAGGTGTGTAGAGAAATGCATGACCAGGTTTAGGATAGATGGTTGTACTATTAAGAGGGGCAAACTTATTTGCATATCAGTCATCTAGTGCCACTTGAGCGATCTAACTTTGCATACGTGCTAGGATCGAGTGACGTGGTGTAAAGAGCACTAATCCTTTGTGAAAATGTTTCTGAAAAGCTAACACACGTGCACAAGGTGTTGTTCACTTAATGGTGTTAGCACATTTGTAAAGGTGAAGAAGTTGGTGAAGAAGTGTAGGCGAAACTGGGTTCGGGGTGCTGCCTGGGTAGCACTGCCACCCCATATCTGGTGCACCGCCACCCTTGTGGTGGTGCCTAGCTGGTCGAGGCCAAGAGTAGGGGTTGGAGCTAGCACCGTCATGCTGTGTCTGGTGGCACCACCACCCCTAGGGTGGTGCCCACCTGGACTGGGCCAAGAGGAGCTGGTGCTAGGGCAGGCACCGCCAGTGGTGGTGTGCACCACCACTAGTACGACGGTGCACCACCAGGTTGTGTCCGGTGCCACCTTCGTGGGCACCGCCCCTTTTTAGTCGAGAGGGAGGAAGCAGGGCTGGTCACTGCCATGGAGATCGCCATGGTCACCACCATGGTGATGGCGGTGCACCGCCCTAAATTTCTAGAGACATGGTGTTTTAGGTGGCTGGCTAGGTGGTCACCGCCACCCCTAGGGTGGTGCCACCGCCACCCCTATCTGGTGACCAACGACTAGTTTCTAGCCATTGGAATTCGACCATTAGGGAGGGCACCGCCCTATCCAGTGCCAGGCACCGCCCTGTCTAGTGCCAAGCATGGACCTATCCGGTGCTAGGCATAGACCTATCCGGTGCCTAATAGGGTGAGTGATTCTAGTGTGATTGCATCGTGAGGTTGCATCGAGTGGCACTAGATAATTGAGTTGCAAGCCAGTGGTGCTTGTTACTCTTGGAGGTTGCCACCTCCTAGATAGCTTGGTGGCTTGCAACTCCATTGAAGCACACGAAAAGATTGTGCGGTGCTCCGAAGGAGGATTTGTGAGGGGGATTGTACTCACCCCGTTGGGATCGTGAAGAGCAACTCTAGTCGAGCTTGCCATTGAGCTACCCTCACTTTTGGGGTAGGTTCTTATGGTGCCTGACGTGCGGGCTTTGCGGGTGATGCCAATTAGCCACCGAACCACCAAGTAGTGGTCGACACAATGGGGACATAGCTTGGTGGCAACCAAGTGAGCCATGGGAGAAAATCACCGTGTCAACATTGTCCTCATCTTCGTCTCGGTGGTTTGCATTCCGCACAACACAAGCTTGTATTTACATTTCATACATTGAGCCTATATAGTTGCACTTGTAATTAGTTTGTTTATGTAGCTTGCTAGTTACCTTCTTGCTTGTGTAGCATAGAAGTAGCCCTCTTACGTGGCTAATTTGGTTTTAGTAACCTTGTTAGTCACATTGCTTAGTTTGTGTAGCTAAGTGATTTGTGCTATCTAATTTGGCTTGTGTAGCCTTGTTATTGAGCATTGCTAGTGAGCTTAGGAGCTTTGTGCTTTTACATCACTAGCATGTGTAGGAGCTCTCTGGTTGCCAAAGTACTAGTGCATAGGTTTGTGTGACCTTGCTCTAGAATTAATTAGATGAGCTCTAGCTAGCCCGACACCTTTGTTGCCTAATTAGGATCTTTATAAGGTGCTTGTGAACTTAGATAGAGGGTTGTAGTCTTGGCTAAACCGATAGTTTTAATTCCGTATTTATTTTGGTTATCCAGCGTGATTAATTTTAGAAAGGACTATTCACCCCCCTCTAGTCCGCCATCTCGACCCTACACATGGTATCAGAGCTTGGTCTATCATTTGTGGTCTTCACCGACCTGAGAGGATGGCGTCTAGTGGGCTAGATAATTATGAGACACACATTTTTATGGCATAAACTTTGCACTTTAGAAAAGTCACACGCTTGATCATTTTCGTGCAAAGGGGCCTAAGTTTTGGTGGGTTGTCACAAGTGGTCTCACCCATGTCTTAGACCATAAAAATCTAACCAAAGCTCAAAGAGTTCTCTTTGAACTTGATGCACATGCTTGTTGTTATCTAATGGATGCTTTAAGCTTTGATTTGATGAAAATGATAAACTACGTGGAAACCACTCGTGAGATATGGGAATCAATCAAGCTCACCTTCGGTGATTCCTCCACATGGGATGATGGCAAGTTCAAGGAGGAGCCCAAGGTGGAGGCGCGTGAGTGTGTTGAGCATGACCACAATTTAGTGATTGTGGAAGATTGCTCCACCTCATGGTCAAGTGATGATGATGATCGATCCACTACAAGTTCACTTGACAAGATTGATGATGATGCCTCAAGTGATGCAAATGATGCTACTCCATGCACACTTGATGGTGATGATGATGGATCATGGTCGGATGACATTGCTACCATATGCTCTCCTACATCACTCACATTGCTTCATGTCACAAGGTGACACAAAGGTACAAAATACTAATGTGGTTGATCATGTTGACTCATATGATGAGCTTGTTAGTAGACTTGCTAGCATGACCATGTCTTTAGAAAATGAGAAAGCTAAAATATTGAAATTAGAAAATGAAAACTCATTTCTAAAGAACTATTGTGAAGAACATAAGCACTTACTTGATGTTCTTAAATCTTCACATGGTGAGCTAAAATTGACTCATGAGACACTACTTGTATCTCATAAGAATTATTAGAACAACATACTTCTCTCATTAAAGTTTTTTTAAAGAAACTTAAAAAGAATGAGAGCTCATCACATGAGTCAAGTGATCAATTGCAACAAGTGACTAACTCTTGTGATGTAGGGAAGAAGCATGTATCCACCTCTTGTGATGATTTATTAGATATGCCATATTCTTCATAAATAGATGCTCGTTCTACTTCTATGTCTTGTGAGACTAACCTTTTGAAGGAGAACAATAAGCTCAAAAGAGAAGTGAAGAATTTGAGCAACAAGTTAGAGAGGTGCTACAACTCAAAAGTCACCTTTGAGCATATGTTGAAGACTCAAAGAAACTTGGGTGACAAGAGTGGCCTTGGCTTCAAAAGGAAGATGATAAAGTGCAAAAGAAAAAGGGCAAAGAAGATGAAGAAGCAACTACAATTGAAGTTGTCTCACTCCATATGCTACCGGTGTCATGAAGCGGGACACCTTGAAAATGGTTTCCCAAACATTGAGAAGCTTAAGAAGATGAAGGGAGAAGAGAAGCTCAAGTATGTGAAGTGCTTCAAGTGCTGTACTTGGGGTCACCTTACCTCAATGTGCTCAACCAAGCAATTGGTGAAGCAACAAGAAGAGCCTCAACCAAAGCCACAAGTTGAGCAAGAGAAGACACCCCAAGAGCAAATCAAGATCAACCATGAAGATGGTGGTGACTTGATGATGATAAAGAAGAAGACAAGAAGGGGTGAAAAGGCAAGGCATCCAATGCAAATTTAAGATGCCAAGACGATGAGCAAGAATGAAGAAGAGAAGAAGATGTATGCTCACATAAAGTGCTTCAAGTGTAGAGATACGGGATACTTTGCCTCGAAGTGTCCTACCAAGCTTGAGAAGAAGGCTCAAGCAATTCATGAGAGACAAGGCAATGGGAAGCACTACAAGAGCAAGGAAGAGAAAGCTCTAACCAAAAGAAATTGCTACTCATGCTAGAAAAGGGGACACATGGCACATTCATGCCCCCTAGATAACTCTTCTAAGCCTATTTCAATTGTTGATAATAATATGCTTAGAAAGGATGGCAATGGTACTTCATTGGTTGCAATTGCAAAACATCCTGCTACTCATACGAAGGCTATGCCTATGTATGTTGCTCCTAACTTGAGAGAACCCAAACTTGTTTAGGTACCATCAAAAAGTGGATGAATGTTTGTAGGTACCATGGACATTGAAGGCTTGGTTCAAGTGGTATTTATTGTGTTGATCATGTGATTGAGCCAAGTATTGACAAATGATGGTTATTATCCCAATGCCATGACAAGATAGTGAAGTCCAAGGACTATCAACATACAAGTGCATTGTGTCAAGTTATTGGTGATTTATTGGAATATTTGATGGCTTGCAAAGAATTGAGTTAAATCTTACCAATTGGGTGATCATGAGATAACCAAGATATATTTCTAGTTGATCATTTTATTTGGGTGCATATGAGTTGATTGAATTGGATAAACATGCAATGTTGCTTGCTATAAGATGATTGAATGGATAAATGCTTAGTAATCAAGTTTGGATTGATTTGTGTTGGATAAATTCATGAGATGACCTTTAGTGAGTGGATTGTATGGATATATGTCTTGTGAAAGTATTCAAACAAGTTAGTTTCAAGTTAGATTCACATTTGATGAAGTTTAGCTCAATTAGTTAAAATATGTCCTATAATTAAAAAAGTGAGCTAGCTGTGATTAAGTCTGAGTTTGAGTGATCAAATCTATTTGGATTGGCATGAAATTTGGTATACATGCTCTAGACTTATGGTATGAGATGTCGTAGAAATTTCATGATAATTGAATAAGAGATGCTTCAGTTTTAGAGTAGAACTTGTCAGCTATAGTGCAGCAATTTTCAGCATGTAGCAGTGGTGAAGAATTAAAATCTGGTAGCAATCTAGAAGTCAAATAAAGCTCAATTTTTTACAGCTGCTAGATGACTTAGTAAAGCACATCTCCACTAAATTTCATGGTATCAAAGCAATGTCAACTGTAGGGCGCTCAGCCTAGTTAGAAGTGGTCGATTTTACAACTTATTTTGATAAAAACTAATCTAGCCTTGCTTCCATTGATGCTTTTGCAAAGGAAAAATAAATACTTTTAACCGAAACCCTTCGTTCCTCCAAGATCCATGAAGATGCTTATGGAGATGAATAAGATTCTACATCAACAAGAAGCACCACCCTCAAGAATGAAGAGTTCGAGATTGTATAACCCAGACCCTATACAGGAAGGGTTTTACCCGAGCGCTTTTTACGTTAGTAACGATCCTAAGTTGAGTGCTAGTGTGCTTTCTTAAGGACCCTTATCATGTTAGTGTGCCCTAGAGTGGTTGATTGTTTTGTTATTGTGTCCATGTATGATTTTGGCTTTTTGTAATGAGTGTAGCTTCAGCAAATCTCGGTACGAGATTCCTCTTAAGGGGGTAGTGTTGCCACAACCCAAAATTTCCATTTTGGGATGTGACTTAGAAAACACTAAATAACAATAAATGATTTTATTATTTTCTCAAAATTTCTCAACTTTAGTTAAGTTATTGACATTCTAGATAGTGGAAAATGTGAGTTTCTAAATTTTTTATAATAAAATAAATGGTTTGTTGCATTTCATACCTGTGCATGTGTTTATGTATGGAAAATGAATTTAATTGTTTTCCAAAAATGCCTAGGTTTTGATCCCAACACCATCTTTCCGAAATATCATGACCAATCACTAAAACTCTAAATCTGACTCAAGCCCTGGTCAAATTCCTAAAACCTTGATCAAGGTATTGCCAAGATACTACTTTAACCCTAGTCCAACGCTCTCTCTCTCCCTCCCTCTTTGCTCTTCCTATTCATCGAGCTCCTACTTTATTTTGATTGAGCCTTCCTAATGCCCTAAATCTATGCTAGATGACCAAGCATCGCCTTTCTTCTCTCACATAATTATATCATCATTTTGGACAAGTCAAATCAACCACATGTTGCTTATCCATGTTAATCTTAATTTTGGGCAAGCCAATCTTGACTCTCTCTTGCCTTTTCTTTTCAAGTCGGCCCAAACTTATATAAAATTGGGTTAAGCCTAAGCCGACCCAACTCTTTTCTCTCATGGACAGGCTTAGTTTCTCTCTTTTTCATCAACAATGACAGCCCAATTTTCTCTTGTTTTTGCTAATGGATCAAGTCGGGCCAATCCAACCTAGCCCACTCCTCTCCTTCCGCTAATGGATCAAGTCAGACCCTCCTGGCCTCCTCTTGTTTTGTGCCAAGCTCGAGTCAGCCCAACACCTTTCTTCCCTTCTCCCACATCCTGGCCGATCCCCTCCATCTCTTTCACGTGGAGATGCTGACACTCTCCTCCTTGGTGCCGCGTCCTCCATCTCATGCAAAAACAGCAAGAATAATTCTCCCCCTTCAATTTCTTGGACCGGCCTCAATAATTCTCACAATTCCTCTCTCTAATTTCCCTTCTTAACTCTCTATTGAAGTGCATTGTAAAGAGCAGCTCCTCTCTATGGCTGGCCACTTCCTTCTGTTGTCACACGCCTCTCCCGACTCCCATGCAAAAATAGAGGCACCTAATTACTTCATCTTTTAGTTTTTCTAGACAAACCAATCTTGAGTGCTTCTTTACTCCATCAATTTCTCTTCAATTGCATGCATGCAGCAGCTAGTAGCATCTCCTCTTGCTGCTCCACGCCCATCCCTTCTCCTCATACAAGAATAGATGCACCAATTCCTTCCTCTCTTAATTTTCTTGACCACTTTTACTCCATCGGTTTCTCATCTTCAATTGCATGAATGCATGCAGAAAGCAGCAGCCATATTTCCTCCTCCTCCTCCTCCTCTCTCTCACGCACAACAGATGGGCACCACCTCCCTAGTCAGCATCCTCTCTTATGCCGCCCCCTACTCTTCCTCCATGCAAAAATTATACCTGCAGTAATTCTCCTCTCTTAATTCCCTGCCCATCTCCTTTGCATGCCTCTCTAATTGCAAGAGTGAAAGCTGATGAAACAGCCATCCCTCCTCTCTTTCTCACGCACAAACAAAAGGTTCCCTCTCCTCTCTCTCTCCCTGCAGAACAGATGCATTCCCTCCCCACCTCTCCTCTCCTTCTCCTTCCCTATCTGCCATGGACGCCACCTCCTCCTTCCTCTCTTCCTCCCCCACCGCCCCCCCCCCCCCCCCCCCCCCCCCCCCCCCTTCTCTCCACGAAAATGGAGCCCCCATGCAGCAGCGATTCCATTTTGCCGTTACAATCTCCACCGCGAACAATGGACCGGCTACCGATTTCATCTGTTGTAGTAAGCTGACCACCCCTTTCCCTTTCTCTGTGTGTTTCATCTTCTGCTGCTCATCCTTCCCTTGACATCATCATGTACCACAGGATGTCCCCAAATCGATCCCTCGCTGCCCCTCCTTTCGTGGACGCGGAGTACATGAGTAGTGGCACCGGCAATCTTCGCATCAGTATCGTCCCCGTCATATTGTGCACTGCTACAGCACCACATAACCATGAGGACGTTTCCCCAGCAGGCCTTGCTGTCTCCCCTAACCTGCAGCACCATACCACTGCCACTTTTGTTGCCTCTGCTGTACAGAACATGGTGAGGTCACCCCTCCCTCTCCCATCTCTGATCTTGCTGCCCATGATCCTCTTATCCATCTCCTTGATCACTCGTTTGGTGCAGATCATCTCCAAGGCCGAATCATCACTGCCATCTCTGTGAACGTGTTGCTGGCGTCGATCCCAGCGGCCATGTTGACGCCGCCGCTGACCCTCACTTGCAGCAAGGTCATCCTCTCTCCATATATTTCTATAGGGTGCACCCTGTTCTTCATCTCTCATCTCCTCGTGTATCACAGGTTATCCTCGCAACGAATCCTCGCAGCCCCAACGATCGTCAATCGTTGTGCCGATCTTGGTCGTCATCGAGAACCTATGAGGTCACTGCTATCCCCATGAACCTCAATGTGAGACCCTCTCCCATCTATCTATATGTTTTTTATGTCGCTCGCTGCAAGTTATGCGCCATAGTTCAAGTATGATTGATCCCTGACAAAGTTTTTCCTGCACAGATGTGTTGCTGTCTTCATGGCCAGCCCTGATGCCTCCTGTAGAAACAGCATTCCCCACTGATCCGTCACTCCAATCATCGAATCCTTCGACCACAGTGTATTTATCATCCTTGAACACACCTTTGTAAGATGGTTTTGTCATAGGAGTTGAGACACCAAAGATATCATCATCTTCGTGAACTCTATCCCTGTTGTCCTGGCAGCTATGCTGCTCTGAATTGTATTGGCGTTCCCTGATAATCGGGCAGCCCAATCATCAAACCCTTCAACCATCATGTGCTCCTTACCCTTGCATATGTTTCTGCAAGTTGGTTTGTCCATAGGTGCAGCAATGGCCGAGATATAGATGCCACAGTAACTGCTACCCCTGCTGTCCATCAGTTAGCAGCGCAACCATTTTGTGATCGTGTTTCCTAATCAACCAATGCTCAAAATGACATGCCCTTTTGCTAGAACATACCTCACACAGTCCACAATGACCCCAGAACATGGATCTCTGATTTGTGCTGATAAGAGCATGCTATCAGTGATCATAACCCATGTTGTCCGCTGCTGTGCACATCCTAGTTGCACCGGTGTCTCGCCGCGTTCCCCACTAAACCACTGTTCAAATCACTGATCCCTCTTGTATGACTGTATGTATGGTAGTTGCACACAGTTCCACCAAATATATGTCCCATCAGTTTAGCACAGATATATCTTTTGGAGGTTACAGTTGCCGCTACCCGCCGCACTGCACGGGCAAGTTTAGCTGGTGAACAATTCACTATAATTGTGTCCCTCATTGATCTAGTATCCACTTTAGTGCTGCAATTTGTCAAAATATGTTCTAGAAAATTCCTCTTCACAAAGCCAAATGACCATCCTCATATCCTAAAGGAGATTGCAGAACAAGAGCCATAGGTTCATCTTCACTTTTTGCCATGTATATGGTTCCTCTCATCAAGCTTGCATAGTCATCCTGTGTGATGTAGCTCTTAAATCTTTGTATGCTTACTTCATAATGTCCTATCCATCTTATATACAATCCTATGATCATTTACCCTTCATCTATAAATCCTTATGCTCTCTGGTCTTTCAAGTTAGATCATATACATCATATCTATTCTACTCCAATCGTTTATCAAACCTTCTAGCTTCTATCTTCGATCTTTCATGTCTTTAATCGTAGTTCCGTTTAGTTGTTTTTGCGCTCATACGTTCTTAGTTACAAGCCTTACGTGTTTAAAACCTTTATAGTATGTTTTTATGATGCTTGATGTACTGTTTCTAGGTCTGTTTGTGATGCTTGTGTTGGCTGCTATCGATGATAGAAGCAGAGCTATGCACGAATGATCCAGAAGGAAAGGTTGGAGAGCTTGGAAAGCTTTTGGAAGGCAAGTGTAACATGAGTACCTTGATACCTAATAATTGTATAATCACCTTTTCATGTGCATGTGTCTAATTTGATGAACCCCTAAGGACTTTACCTAGCATTCTTGTACCCTGTATTCCTTGTTACCTTGGGTTTATGCATATGAGTAGTTCAGCTTAGCTTGCAATCACTAAATGCTACAATGTTAATTTTGATTAATGATTTATGAAATCGATGTTAAAATTATGCTTTTTAGGAACATGGATAGAAGGAGGCTAGAGCATTGGGTCTTTTTGGGTGCTCTAGTCTGTCATCCGTAAGGAACGAATCTTAAAGCGGCAACCCAGGACTTACAGTACAGCCACGAGAACTACATGCCTCTGGTCTTAGCCTAGTATCTTGATCTATTCTAGTTCGTCAGCAGCTTACCGAAAGGGAAGAGGGGGCACTAGTTGGTATGTTTCTTTTCCTACCAGGGTGTGTACTATGCCGTGACCATGAGTGCCACTCCTGGAGGAGGGCTGCATATGGCTAGACGGCTGAAACCTTAGCGGTTGCTACTTATTAGAACGACTGGTGAAAAGCTTCGTACTGATCCCTACTAACTTACCTTGGAAGTGAGTCAAGAGGCTGATCACCTCGGGCAAAGGGCAATCATGACTCGTGGTAAAAGTGTACAATCTCTGTAGAGTGTAAAGCTGATATATCAGTCGTGCTCACGGATACGAGCGGGCTAGATCCTTTTCGAGATAGATGGTTCTATGGATGGTTTGGGTGATCATTAATCTTGATGATAATTATTATACTTTCACCTTGGGAGCTTAAGCATAACCTAGAAACATAGGTTTAATAAATAAAATATGACCAACTAAAAGTGCTTACCACAGTTCAGCCATGTCTAGCCTTTTGAGCCTTGCATCCCCTCATGTTATACTTGTTGAGTATGGTGCGCTCACACTTGCTATACAATCAACAAAAATCCTAGATAGGTACCAGATGATGGATCAAGTGAAGAGTTTCTTGTGAAGTCCATGAGTACTAGGCGAGTGCTCCCCTAGTCAACTGTCCCTGTGGAGTATGGAGACCCAAAGAGAAAATTAAGAATAGATTCGGTTATGCTTTTGTAATAGATGTAAGTCTTGTTGTAATTATATTTTGATATATAATAAAGCATTGTTCTTGATATTCTCCATATTTGTCGCTATATGTGTCGTGTGGATATCCTAGGCACACATATAGTTAGCACTTTGTCTTCTTTGGAAAACTGGGTGCGACAGCTTATAAGTGGTTGAGGTACCTAAGTTTGATTTTTGAGATGATCTAGAAGCATGATAAGCAAAGTGTACAAGGCCATTTGATTGTGGAGTGTACTTGGCACACATTTGGTACTCAAGTTGAAGATCAAAACCAAGCTCAAGATAAGGATGAAGTTTAAGTTCTAGTTACTATTGAAAATCATTTGGTAGAAAGAAAAGGACTTAAACAAGTATAAAGAAAAGGACTTAAAAAAGGAATCAAGGTTACTTATCAAGTTAAGTCCATCACTTGAATCAATCAATCAAGTTATTTCAAGTGAGTGTCAAGAATGATTCTTGGATAGAGGTCACTTCTCCCTAGTATAGGGGCATGCCACCTATGTGTAGGTAAACCAAGTATGGTACTTAGAAGGCTAATATGAAAGTGGTGATCCGAGAAACATTTGAGATGCTTAGTTGAAGCAATCAAAAGGGTTGATCAAGAAAAGCAAGCAACACCCAAAAGAGAGAGCTAGTCATGATATTTCAAGTGGTATTGTCACATTGATGCTCTCATGCAAGCAAAGATAAAATGAAGAAGCAAGCCAACCACAAAAAGAAAGTGCACTTGATAATAAGTGGTTCTCAAATCATATGGGTGAAGAATGGATTTCATTATTGATGATTGGTCTTCACCAAGCTTATAATTCGACTTCACATTGCTATTATGGAGCTTAATTGGAATCTATTGACTATCATATACTCCAAGATAACAAAAGTATCATTGTAATGTGCATGATCATTTTTCATCCCTTACTAGTATGCGGTTAGTGCATATAGTACATTCCTAATAGGATCATGCATAACAAATGAAAATTTAAATTCATAGCCTACCACTATTGCTTGAATGGTTAAATGATCTAGTGGTATCTGTATGAGTTTGTTCATGAGCTAGTGAATCCAAAGTACTTGATCTATTTTGGATTGCTAACAAGTGATAAGTACAACATTGGCAAGATAACCCTTGTAAGAGGTGTGAAGAAGCTTGTCATTGGTTCAAACCAGACTTGGAAGCTTAGGCAAATTAATTTAGTTCAAGTCAACTTAGAAGCTCATGATATGTAACAAGAGTACAAGCACAAGACAACAATGCTAATGGATATCTAGTTTGCTTGTTTTAAGTGGTATCTAGACTCAAGTATTGCATCAAAAATTCACAAGTGGTGTCTAGATCAACTCATAAGTGATATCCTACAAGTGGTACTCATGAAGATAGCAAATGTTCAAGAAATGGTTTTATTGACAAATCCAACAAGTGGTTCCATACTAGAAGATTCTTTCAAGTGATATCACATCTCTACACATGGTATCAATCATACAAGATGGTGGTTCCACAAGTGATCCTCAACTTCAAGTGATCATCAAAATAAAGAATGCATCCCTCACCTACAAGAGCTCAAGTTTATCAAGTGAATGACCTATGCTATGACAAAGGGGGAGGTGTCCCACCAATTGGTATCAAGGTCACAAGATCCTACACATGGTGTCTAAAGAGCTATACAAGTAGTGTCCATCAAAAATACAAGATTCAAGTGTCAACCATCTACCCCAATGCAACCCTTTGTATCAAGAAGATGCACATCTTTTATGAAAATTGATGACAAAGGGAGAAAGATTGGTACAAAGCTATGAAATATGCAAGAGGCATTAGGGAAGTTGGATTTGGACATGGATATGGACAAAGAGGGAGCAGCATTGAGGAATTGAGAAGGATCAAAATTCTTGGACAAGAGAAGCACACAAGTAGGGGGAGCAAGCTCATGAACTTTGATTGGTTGCATTTGATTTGTGCATATTCATGTACTTGCTTGCATTGCATAAATTTTAAATATGATATGCATGCTTATGTGGTGTATACTAGTTGTAGAATTTGATTGATGATATGATAACTAGCACGCATAGGTTGGAAGCTAGACTTGTATTTCTACACGTGGTACTAGAACCTTGCTTATAATGTTGATCTCATGGGGTTTCTAGTATTTTTGTTGTCTAGCTACTCATGGTGCTAAGGATGGTGTTAAAAGTGCAACTCCAATTGGTATCACGCATCAAAGGTTAATTCTTTTACACCTTAGCATCATTGATAGTAATTAATCTCCCACACTTCCAATCTATGCATATGTGCGAGTTTCAAACCAAACACTCTAGCACATATGTAGGGGGAGCTAATACTACTAATTCGGGTTTGTGATACTTGTCCAAAATTATTTACATATGGTAAAATTGTTTGGGCAAGCAACATGAATCCAAAAGTGCTTAATTTCAATATCTTTATAGAGTTGTCATCAATTACCAAAAAGGGGGAGATTGAAAGGTCCTTGTTTGGTTTTGGTAATTGAGTGACAACCTAGGTGGACTAATTGTGTTTCATTAATGTGAGATACATAGGTGATTAGTCCACAAGTATATGTGTGTGAGCAACATATGCCATAGAGGTGAAATGGCTTGGAGATGTTGCAAAGCTCACACATGTGATGAAGGAGCTTATTGCACATGAGACATGACATTGAGTCATGTGATCAAGGTGGAGAAGATCAAAGACATGACTTAGCTTGATGGACCGGTTACAAGTGTGAAGGGCAAGTTGAGTGATGACACGGCATCGATGGACCGAAGCAACGGTGAAGAGCAAGTGAAGTCAAGATCGATGAACCAATATGGTCACATGATGATATAGAGTGGATCATATCATTGTTGATCATGTTGGTGCATGTGTTGCATCGACATTGGAGGAGATGGAATGGAATGCGCAAGTCAAAGGTTAACCTAGGGCATTTCATTTCACTGGTCATAGGTGTGTAGAGAAGTGCAAGACCGGGTTTAGGATAGATGGCCGTACTATTAAGAGGGGCAAACTTGTTTGCATATCAGTAATCTTGTGCCACTTGAGCGATCTAACTTTGCATACATGCTAGGATCAAGTGGCGTGGTGTAAAGATTGCTAATCCTTTGTGAAAATGTTTGTGAAAAGCTAACACACGTGCATAAGATGTTGTTCACTTGACGGTGTTAGCACATGCGCAAAGGTGAAGAAGTGGAGGCGAAACTAGGTTCGGGTGCTAGCTGGGTGGCACTACCACCCCCTATCCGGTGCACCGCCACCCTTGTGGTGGTGCCCGGCTGGTCGAGGCCAAGAGCAGGGGTTGGAGTTAGCACCGCCGTGCAGTGTCCGGTGGCACCACCACCCCTAGGGCGGTGCCCACCTGGACTAGGCCGAGAGGAGCTGGTGCTAGGGCAGGCATCGCTAGTGGAGGTGTGCACCGCCCGTGGGACGGCGGTGCATCGTTAGGTTGTGTCCGGTGCCACTGCCGTGGGCACCGCCACTTTTTAGCTGAGAGGGAGGAAGCAGGGCTGGTCACCGCCATGGTCACCGCCATGGTGATGGCGGTGCACCGCCCTAAATTTCTAGAGACATGTGTTTTGGGTGGCTGGCTAGGTGGTCACCGCCACCCCTAGGGTGGTGCCACCGCCACCCCTGTACGATGACCAATGGCTAGTTTCTAGCCGTTGGAATTTGACCGTTGGGGAGGGCGCCGCCCTGTCCGGTGCCCTCGTAGAAAAGGGAATCTTTAAAGCAACAGTTCTATTTCATGTGGGGGCTTATAAATACCCCCTTGGCCAGCCTTGGGCTAGTTGCTGAGCACACTAGAGCCTTAGCGGCTTTGTGTGATGGTGCTTGGGAGCCCTCTAACTCACTTGAGCTTGATAGTGATCATCCGATCAAGTGAGTGAGCGATTCTAGTGTGATTGCATCATGAGGTTGCATCGAGTGGTACTAGGTGATTGAGTTGCAAGCCGATGGTGCATGTTACTGTTGGAGGTTGTCACCTCCTAGATAGCTTGGTGGCTTGTGACTACATTGAAGCACACGAGAAGATTGTGCAGTGCTTCGGAGGAGGATTTGTGAGGGGCATTGTGCTCACCCCGTAGAAATTGTGAAGAGCAACTCTAGTCGAACGTGTCATTGAGCTACCCTCACTTTCGGGGTAGGTTCTTGCGGTGCCCGACGTGCAGGCTTGGAGGGTGATGCCAATTAGCCGCCAAACCACCAAGTGAGCGGTCGACACAACGGGGACGTAGCTTGGTGGCAACCAAGTGAACCACGAGAGAAAATCACCGTGTCAACATTGTCTTCATCATCTTCTCGGTGGTTTGCATTCCGCGCAACACAAGCTTGTATTTACATTTCATACATTGAGCCTGTGTAGTTGCTCTTGTAATTAGTTTGCTTGTGTAGCTTGCTAGTTACCTTCTTGCTTGTGTAGCATAGAAGTAGCCCCCTTACGTGGCTAATTTGGTTTTAGTAACCTTGTTAGTCACATTGCTTACTTTGTGTAGCTAAGTGATTTGCACTCTCTAATTTGGCTTATGTAGCCTTGTTATTGAGCATTGCTAGTGAGCTTAGGAGTTTTGTGCTTTTGCATCACTAGCATGCGTAGGAGCTCCCCGGTTGCCAAAGTAAAAGCCCTAGTTTGGTTTTAGATAATTGATGAAACCTAAGCACTAACCTTTGTCATGAGTGATGATATGAGCTAAGTTGGTGCAATCCAAGTGAGGAGCATGGTTGCACTCAAATGGTGATGTTAATCACATGAAATGATGAGATGGTCACATGTGATGATGATCAAGTGCTCAACTTGAAAAAAAGAAAGAGAAAAACAAAACTCTATGGAGATCAAGGCAAATGTATAATTAGGGATTTTATTTTAGTGATCAAGACACTATAGAGAGTGTGATCACATTTAGGATAGATGGTCGTACTATTAAGAGGGGTTCTTAACTAGACAATTCGGTCATCTAGTGCCACTAGGTGTTGGACTTCATGCATTGCATTTAGGCCTAGTGCACATCGGAGAGCAAGCAAAAATATTTATGGAAAATGTTTTGAGAAATGCTAACTTGGCTCTAACATGTTTTTGAGAAAATACTTTGAGAGTTAGCATCGCTTGTAAAGTAGTGTTAGACTGCTTGTGGATTGAATCAAGAATAGAAAACACAGCTAACATAGGTTTTTGCCTCGGGTTGGCCACCGCCATGGGTGCGGCGGTGCACCGTTCTAGCCTATCCGATGACTGGCTAGCAGAGGCCAAGAGCAGCTGGTTCGGGGTGGTCACTGCCCTGGGTGTGGTGGTGCACTGCCCTAGCCTGTCCGATGACAGGCTAGACATGGTAGAGAGCAGTAGTGCGGGGGTGGTCACCGGACGTGACTGTGTGCACTGCCCCTGGCATGGTGGTGCACCATCACTGGCTGACCGGTGCCACCACCACTTTTTAATGAGGCTAGGACTTGCTGGAGTTAGGGCCGAGAGGGCACCGCCCTGGTCACCGCCATGGGGTGGCGGTGCACCGCCCTAATTATCCAGAGAGGCGTGTTTTTGGGGCTCGACCAGGGTGGCACTGCCACCCCCTATCTGGTGCCACCATCACCCCTATCCGGTGACCAACTAGCTGTTGTGGCACCGTCACCCCCTATCCGGTGACCGCACCGCCCTGTTCGGTCCCCTCACAGAAAGCAGCTCCAAGGGGTAACAACTCTATTTGCTTGTGTGGCCATAAATAGAGGGTGTGGCCGGCCTTGGCCACTCTCTTGGCACCTCATACACTTAGGTAGCTGAGCAACACACTCCACTCACTTGTTCACTTGATTTCATCATCTTGAGTGAGATTGGAGAGCCTCTAGTGCATTGCATTGAGTTGCATCATCTTGTGGCACTAGTTGGGTGATTTGGTCTGGTTGTGAGCTTGTTACTCTTAGTGTTTGTCGACACCTAGATGGCCTGGTGATTGAAGGATCATTGAGCGGAGTTGGTGATTGTCTCCGGCCTTGATCGGTGGCTTATGAAGGGTCTTGTGCCTTCCCCGACAGAGCGCCAAAGGCAACTCTAGTAAATTCCTCGTGTCATTGACCTACCTCACTTGTGGGTAGGTTCTTGCAGCGCCTCTTGTGATGGGCTAGGTGTGTGATACCTATTAGCCGCCAAACCACCAAGTGTTGGTTGACACAATAGGGACTAGCGTGCCGGCACGCACGTGAGCCTCGGGAGAAAAATCTTGTGTCTCTTGTGTGATTAGATTTCTCCCGGTGATTGGATTGTGTTCATCTTGTGATTGGTTCATTCCTCGACTTGGCGGTATAATCACCATACTCACTCTCTTACATTCCTTGCAAACTAGTTGTCAAGGTCTTGAGTGTAACTAGTTTTGAGAGCTTGTCTTGCTTGCTAGTTTAGTATCACCTAGAGGAGCTCTTTAGTGTAGACTTGTTGAGAGCTCTTAGAGAGTAGTGACATAGACATTGTTTGTGCCTAATGATCATAGCAACTAGACTTGTTGGATAGGTGGCTTGCAACTCTTGTAGAGCTAGAGCAAAGTTGCATTTCGCTATTTAGGTTACTAACCACTTGCTCTAGTGTGTTTGTAAAAAAATTATAGGCTATTCACCCCCTCTAGCCATTTAGGACCTTTCAAGTGGTATCGGAGCCATGATCACCATTTGACTAAAGGCTTAACAACCTCGATGTTAAAAGATGGCTCAAATTATGTTCAACCATGTGGGGGGTAAACCACCGTTCTTTGATGATGCATGCTATGACTATTGGAAGAGAAAGATGAAGATGTACCTTGGTTCAATCAATGACCAAGTGTGGGATGTGACCGAGAGTGACTTTGTGATTCTTGATCTAGACAATCTCACCAACAATGACAAGGCCAACAAGTAATGTAATACAATGGCTCTAAACATCATTTACAATGCCATTGATTCCAATGTGTTTGAGCAAATCAAGGATTGTGAGAGAGCTAGTGAGGTAATGAAGAGATTGGAAGAAATATATGAGGGCACACCGGCGGTGAAGAGTGCCAAGCTATATATCCTCAAGGACAAGTTGACAAACTTCAAGATGAAAGATGATGAGAGCATTCCGGAGATGTTCCATAGATTGCAAGTAATTGTCAATGATTTGAAGGCTTTGGGAGAAAAGATCAATGATGATGCTAACTCCTATCGGTTCTTGATATGCTTACCTTCTAGATTTGAGACATTGAGATTAATCATCATTAGAGGAGGATTGAAGCAACTCACCCCGAACCAAGTACTAGGTGATGTCATGGCACAAGAGACATACCATGTGGAAAGGGAGGAGGTTGACAAGGATGACAAGAAGGAAGATGAAGACAAGAAGAAGAAAAGTGTAGTATTCAAGTCTAGCTCATCATCAAAGAATAAGGGCAAGTCCAAGAAAGAAGAATCAAGTGATGATGAAGATGCTAGTAACATTGATGGTAAAGCCATGGCTCTCTTTGTGCACAAGTTTGGAAGATTCATGAAGAAGAAGGGCTATGGTGCAAGAAAGAGAAGAGACAACAACAAGAGCAAAGAGTATGAGAGGAGATACTACAAGTGCAAGAGTCCAGATCATGTTGTAGCAGATTGTCCCTACAATAGTGACAAAGATGAGGATGAAAAGAAGAAGCACAAGAAGGATAAGAAGGAGAAGAAGACAACCTTCCAAAAGAAGAAGAATGGTGGAGGCTATGTGGTGACATGGGATAGTGATGGCTCTTTGGATAGTGATGACTCTAGTGATGATGGCAAGAAATCTATCAAGAAAGCACTAGCAAGCATCGCCATCAACAACAAACCTTATATCTTCGACACTCTATTGACATGCCTCATGGCAAAGCCTACCAAGGTAAAATATGATATGAGTGATGATGATGAATGTGAAAGTGATGATTGTAGGAATGATTATGAGGAGGAGTATACCAAGGAGGAGCTCATAGACATGTGTGAGTAAGTGCACACTTGCTTTGAGATAAAGAAAAAGGAGTTCAAAGAATTGCGCAAGAAGATCAAATCTTTAGAGCAATCCTTTGATGAGCTAAATGCCTCTCATGAGAGTCTAAGGGAAGACCATGAGATGCTTGGCAAAGCTCACTCTAAGCTTCAAAAGGCTCACTCCTATCTCTTTAAGCAAGTCAAGGAGGAAGAAGCGAAGGAGCAAGTGATTGTGTCATGTGATGTGAGACTAACATGTGATATTCTTGATGAATCTTTTTATAAACCAATTGTTTTTGCTCCCACTAACCCCTCCTGTAGCACCACCACTACTACTTCACCTTTGAGTGATGGTTTCACTTATGATGCCTCACTAATGGTGGAAAATGAGACCCTCAAGGAGGTGAATGAGCTCACTCATGCCATAGGCAATGCCTATGGTGGAGATGCCTGCTTGCTAAAGTGCTTGGGTAGCTAAATATTTTCTCTCAATAAAGAGGGATTTGGCTATACCCCCAAGAAAGGCAAGGCAAACTTTGTCACTCCCAAAGCAAGCTTTGTGAAGGGCAATGGTCAGTTTTACAATAGATGCAAGCAAGTAGGGCACTTAGAGCAATCTTTCATAAAGAACAAGAACAAGATCAATGCTAATGTATCCTCAATTTGTTTTGATTCTTGTTACATGCTTACCAAGGGTGTGAATGGTGTGAAGGCTAAGTTCATTGGTACACCTATTATGCGCTCAAAGAAGAAAGCCATTTGGGTATCAAAGACCTTAGTGACTAACCCTTAAGGACCCAAGCAAGTTTGGGTACCTAAAAAGAATTGATTTTCTTTTGTAGGTAAATTATAAAGCCAGAGGAAGGTATTGAGTGCTTGATAGAGGGTGTACACAACATATGATTGGTGATTTAAGAATGTTCAATTCAATCAACTCAAATGATGACAATGAGATTCATAGTATAACATTTGGTGATAATGGCAAAGGCAAAGTCAAAGGGCTTGGTAAGATTGCAATATCCGATGACTTGAGCATTTTCAATGTGCTACTAGTAGAGAGCTTGAACTTCAACCTATTGTCGATAGCACAACTTTGTGATCTTAGTTTCAAGTGCATATTTAGAGTTGATGATGTAGAGATCATAAGTGTAGATGGCTCTAACTTGATATTCAAAGGTTTTAGATATGAGAATCTATACTTGGTTGATTTCAATGCTAGAGAAGCTCAATTGTCAATATATTTGCTCACTAAGTCTAGCATGGGTTAGTTATGGCATAGAAGGCTTGTCATGTTGGAATGAAACAATTGAACAAGTTGATTAAGCATGATCTAGTTAGAGGCTTGAAAGATGTCACATTTGAGAAGGATAAGCTTTGTAGTGCATGTCAAGCCAGAAAACAAGTTGGCAACACACATCCTAACAAGAGCAAGATGAGTACATCTAAGGCATTTGATTTGTTGCACATAGATTTGTTTGGACCAACCACTTACACTAGCATTGGTGGAAACAAATATGGATTTGTGATTGTAGATGATTTTACTAGATATACATGGGTGTTCTTTCTTATTGACAAGAGTGATATGTTTGCAACTTTCAAAATTTTCATCAAGAGAATTCACAATGAGTTTGAAACAACCATTAAGAAAGTGAGAAGTGACAATGGAGGTGAGTTCAAAAATACAAGAATTGATGAGCTTTGTGATGAGTTTGGAATTAGGCATCAATTCTCGACCATGTACACTCCTCAATCAAATAGCCTAGTTAAGAGGAAGAATAAAACCTTGATTGACATGGCAAGATCAATGTTGAGTGAGTATAATGTGAGTCATTCATTTTGGGCTGAAGCAATCAACACGGCTTATTACTATAGCAACTAACTCTATTGTCATCCCATGATGGAGAAGACACCATATGAGCTCTTGAATGGAAGAAAGCCTAATATTGCATACTTTTGGGTTTTTAGTTGCAAATGCTATATATTGAAGAAAGGCACAAGATTGAACAAGTTTGAAAAAAAATGTGATGAAGGTTTCTTACTTGGTTACTCCACTACTAGCAAGGCTTATAGAGTTTAGAATTTGGCTAGTGGTACTCTTGAGGAGGTTCATGATGTGGAATTTGATGAAACCAATAGTTCCCAAGAGAAAGATGAGAATCTAAATGATGTGAGAGGCACTCAATTGATCAATGCAATGAAGAACATAGACATTGGTGATATAAGACCTAGAGAGGTGATTGAAGTTGAAGATGACAAGAATCAAGTGCTCTCTAACTCAAACGTGCAAGCTAGTGGTTCTCATGATCAAAATCAAGCAAGTGCAAGTGATGACAAAGTGCAAGATCAACAACAAGTGGCTAGTTCATCATCTCAATCAAATGATTAATCAAATACAAGCAATAAAGTGTAAGTACTCCAACCAACCAATGTTGCAAGAGATTATCCTTTGGACTCCATAACTGGTGATATCTTAAGAGATGTGAAAACAAGATCAAGATTGGCATTATTTTGTAAATATTTCTCATTTGTGTCATCTATTGAACCAAAGAAGATAGATGAAGCTTTGAAGGATGTTGATTGGGTCAATGCTATGCATGAAGAACTAAACAACTTCACAAAAAATCAAGTATGTGAGTTAGTTGAGAGGCCTAAGGACCATAATATAATTGGAACAAAGTGGGTCTTTCAAAACAAGCAAGATCAAGATGGGATAGTTATAAGGAACAAAGCAAGATTAGTGGCTCAAGGTTACACTCAAGTAGAAAGTCTTAACTTTGGAGAGACATATGCCTCGGCTGCAAGATTGGAAGCAATTAAGATCTTGTTAGCCTATGCTTGTGCCCACAACATCAAGTTGTACCAAATGGATGTCAAGAGTGCATTTCTCAATGGGTACATCAATGAGCTTGTGTATGTTGAGCAACCTCTCAGTTTTGAAGATGAGAAAAAGCCTAACCATGTTTATGAGCTAAGAAAGACATTGTATGGTTTGAAGCAAGCACCTAGAGCATGGTATGAGAGATTAAGAGATTTCTTGCTCTCTAAAGGGTTCAAGATGGGTAAGGTTGACATCACTCTCTTCACCAAGAAGCTAGGCAATGACTTGTTTGTGTTGCAAATCTATGTTGATGACATCATATTTGGATCGACCAATCAAGATTTTTGTGAGGAGTTTGAAAAGATGATGGCAAGTGAGTTTGAGATGTCCATGATTGGAGAGCTTAGTTACTTGGTCTTCAAATCAAGCAAATGAAGAATGGCGCATTTGTGAGTCAAGGTAAGTACATCAAAGACATGCTCAAGAAGTTTGGCATGGATAAAAGCAAAGCTATTAGTACACCAATGAGGACAAATGAAAGCTTGGATAGAGATACTAGTGGCAACATGGTGGATCAAAAAATATATCGGTCTATGATTGGAAGCCTACTCTATGTGACTGCATCAAGGTCAGATATGATGTTTAGTGTATTCATGTGTGCTAGATTTCAAGCCTCACTAAGAGAGAGTCACTTGAAGGCAACAAAGAGAACATTAAGGTATCTAAAGCATACATAAAATATTGGATTGTGGTATCCCAAAGGAGCTAGATTTGAGTTGATTGGATATTCGGACTCCGATTATGCGGGATGCAAAGTTGAGAGAAAGAGCACATCGGGCACATGTTAACTATTGGAAAGATCACTTGTGTCTTGGTCATCAAAGAAGCAAAATAGTGTAGCACTTTCAACCGCTGAAGCGGAGTACATTTCGGTCGCTAGTTGTTGTGCTCAATTACTTTGGATAAGGGCTACTTTAAGTGACTTTGGAATCAAGTTCAAACAAGTGCCATTGCTTTGTGACAATGAGAGTTCCATGAAGCTCACCAACAATCCGGTTCAACATTCAAGAACAAAGCACATAGATGTCCGTCATCATTTCATAAGAGATCACCAACAAAATGGGACATTTATATTGAGAGTGTGGGCACCGATAATTAACTTGCTGATATCTTCACCAAACAACTTGATGAGAAGAGTTTTTGTAAGCTAAGGAATGAATTGAACATACTTGACTTCTCCAATATGTGTTGATGCAACCCTATTATATGACATGCCTCTCCTTCGAGCAAAGCAAGGTAAAGTTGATTGACATGTCATTCATCAATTGCTAAGGACTTGTTTAGTGTATCTCGTCACTCTTCATGATTAAATAGGCTCATTCATGAAAATCAAATGAATTTAATGATTGTATGGTACCACTATTGCTTGTATGCTTGAAATGATCTAGTGGTAGCATATGACATGTTTGTGGGCTTGTGAACCTAATGTTTGATCTAGAAAATGAGGTACAAGTGTTTAACTCAACATGGTGCATGATAACCCTTATTTGGAGGTGTGAAGAAGCTTGCCCTTGGATCAAACCGAGTTAATATCTTTTACAAATGATCTAGATTGAACCAAATTGGGAAAATGGTTGTCGGTGTTTCGTACAAGCACCGGTAAGTAAATTTATAGTAATGCGCGTTAGGCTCGGATGGTGCGCTAAAGGACACAAGATTTATACTGGTTCGGGCCGAAAGTCCCTACGTCCAGTTTGTTGCTGCTCGTGTTATTAGCACCGTGAACGGTTTGTAGTAAGGGGTACAAACGATCGAGAGAGGGACTGGTCCCAAGTCTCTGATGTAAGGGTTGAAGGGATGTCAAGAGGTTCGAAACAACTTGACTGTGAGTATCTGTGTGTCGTATTGTTCGGTCTCAAGAGTCCATCCCCCTGATGGAGGAAGCGCATCCCCTTTTATAGAGGAAGGGTGGCTTTTACAAGGGCGAGTTTTTAGGATGTATACGCTACTTAGTCTTGTGGCTCACGTCTACCTGACTTCGTTCTGCATTTTGATGAGTACGAAGGAAGATAAGCGCCTACAATACTGTTGATGTTTCTATAGAATGTCAGGTTGATTATAGAATGCTGCCCTGCGCAGGATGTGGGCTATAGTACAATGGTTTTGACTTATCGGCCTCTCCCAGCCTTGCTCCGCATGCCTTCTGGTTCCTGTGGGTCTTTGTCAGAGGGACGAGGGGTCAGGGTCCGGAGCGACGACGTGGTCAAGGCCTTCTGACTTGGTGGACCTGAGGGGTCGGGAAGCGGGTGCCACTCCCTCGGGTCCATAGCGTGGTGATGGAATGTCCGTCGTGCGTGGAGATATTAAGTCCTTTTCTGGAGCGTAGCGATTGTCGTATATCTTCGTCGAGTTCCGTGTCCTAGGGCTGAAGGTGGCGCCTACAACTCTACAGGGCGAGGAGCACGCACCTATACAACCTTTCGAGCTCTGCGGCGCCCGGAAGGGTCTAAAGCACCTGTCATGTCATCCCCTGGCAGTACTTTTCCTGCCAGGGCGCAGGGTATGGTCCTTGGAGCCATGGTTGACCCAAACGTCTTGTCTTGCCCTGTACTTATCATCTTGAGGGAATGGAGAGAAGTTGTCAGGTAAGATGAATCCAATCTTTAGATATGTAGCAGGGTGAGACTCGTTCGTTGCCGTCGGGCAAAACGGAGACCAATTCCTATCTCTCGGGCGAGACCGACCTCGCCCCTCCGGGGTCGGGTGAGGCGGATTCTATCCCTCAGCCCTCGGGCGAGACCGAGCCCGCCCTAAAGGCGTCGGGCGAGACAAAGTTCATCCCTCGGCCCTTGGGCGAGACCGAGCCTGTCCCAAAGGCATCGGGCGAGACGGAGATTAACCCTGAGCCCTCGGGCGAGGCAGAGTTATCCCACAAAGGCGTCGGGCGAGGCAGAACCGAACTCCTGTCACTCGAACAAGGGATGAAACGGCGCCCTTATGTGTCCAAAAGTTTTTCATGTTCGGTGGTTATTGGTTCCACCTTCTGGGGTACCCCGGTATTAGGTCCCCGACAGTAGCCCCCGAGCCTCTAGGTGATTCGAGTAGAACCGCCTGGAGGGTGTTTTTGACTTCGTCGAAGTTACTTTGCCAGAGGGTGCGCGCGAGCGCACCCGATGGGTGTAGCCCCGAGCCCCGGGGTGATTCGAGTAGAGTCGCCCGGGGGGTTGCATCGGTCCCTTCGCGGGTAAGGCTGAGGGACTTAATTTTTGTCAACTGGATGTTTTTCCGGGTGGGTCATGGCATCCCGATCGCTGGGAACTGATTCAGGGCTGACCTAACTGGTGCTTCTGCCCTTGATTTCGAATCGTTCGCGGATCCTTCCTTAGTTGGGCCGGCCGCTGAGCTTCTGGGCCCTAGGCGGGCCAAAGAGAAAAGAAAAGGCCTTCGTGGCTTGTGTTTCCCAGGTGGGTAGAGAGTCCGGATTCGCCTGGGGAAGGCGAACCGTCCACCGAGATTTCTTAGGGTGAGAGGATAGGGACTGCGGACGCGTGTCCCACGACGTGATGCGGTGGCGCGCGTGGCAGGCCCAGAGATCGAGGCGGACGGTTGCCCTTCTCGCGTCCGTCACCCCCTATAAAACCACGGGGTTCGCCCCCAAGGTTCCGTATTTCGCTTCCCTGCCTTTGCGTTCTGAAACATCCACCGCCAATCGTCCCAGCCTCCTGCGCCCACATCGCCACCGTCGATTGGCTTGCGTTCGTGTTGCAGCCGCCGTCAAGCTCGCGCCTGCCCTCCTCCCCTATTGCTTTAATGGAGTTGTGGGGCAGATCTAGCATCACCTCCCGGCGTTTAGAGGGCCTCATCCGCCGTGGCCTTCTCCACCCACTGTCCGCCATCTAGGAGTGGCTGCTACCTGGCGACGAGGGTGAGCTGGTGCCGCCTGAAGGGTATGTCGTCTCTTTTGCCATCTTCCATGAGCGGGGATTCGGGGTACCCACACATAGATTCCTTCGGGGGCTGCTGGATTACTATGAGGTAGAGCTACAGCATCTAACTCCCAATGGGATTCAACACATGGCAGCGTTTGTTGCCCTGTGTGAGGGTTTCCTGGGGATCGATCCTCATTTTGATCTATGGCGATATTTCTTTAACATTAGTTTATCGAAGAGGAAGATTGGGGGAAAAGATATGAACGCGCCGATGGGATGTGCCAGCATCCATCTGCGCCATACCCGGTCGAGGGGTTACCCATACATGCGTCTGGCGACATCCAACAAGGGATGGCATTTGCAGTGGTTTTATGTTAGGGATGATATCAGTGCCACCCTACCAAGGTACACTGGACTCCTTATTGTGGATGCTCCGGAGTCGTGGAGCTGGGGTGTCCAGTCCAAAGACAAGAAACACATCTCCGACCTTCTTTCCGCCCTCCAAGCCCTGAAGGATCGGGGTGTAAAGGGGACGGGGATTATCGGCGCCTACCATGCGAGGAGGGTGGCACCACTAATGGCGCGCGTGCTTCCCCTGCATCGGATGATGCCCGGGATGTCGTTTGAAGGGACGGTGCTTGTTGACGAGGCGCTCCCTTACTCGGAAGTGGCGCAGCGCATCAAGGAGGCGACGGAGCCGACGAAGGATTCCGCCGGCAGGGTCCTCGACATCGTGTATCCGGTGCCCGGACATCCCCCAATGCGGCCGGAGCCTGGGTTCTTTGAATTCGTAAGCCCTCTTCTCCCGTGCTCTTTTCTTTCTCCTGAATCTCCCTTTTTTAATACTTGCTTTTGTGACGTTGGGATCAGCCGAGGGGGCTAGTCTTCAAGAATAGTCCGGTTCCGCTGCCGAAGGACAAGGCCGTGGAGGCGGCGAATCGACTCGCGGCTGAGCGGGACAGGAAAGCAAGGGAGGAGATGAAGAAGGCAAAGCGATTGAAGTAGGAGGCACGGGATCGGGGGGAGGATGTGAGCAGTGAGGATGAAGACGACGACGATGAGGTAGCCGTCGGCGTGGATTGGGACGTCCTAGAGGACGAGGACACGCTGACAAGTGGCCACCCATCCGTGCAGGGACCCTTCCCTTTCCACACGGAGGGAAGTGAATCGATGAGGTCGGTGGAGGCCGGCGAGTCCGCCGCTTCGCACGGCGTGCCGGCCAAGGACCGGTGGGTGGAGGAAAGCGGGCCTGCCGCTGCCGACCCCAAAGTGACGGGGGAGGGGAGTGGCTCTGGTGCCGCGCCCCATGAGACGATGGAGGGGAGCAGCTCCGGTGCCGCGCCCCATGAGACGATGGAGTGGAGCGGCTCTGGTGCCGCGTCCCATGAGACGATGGAGGGGGGCGGGTCTGGAGCCGCGCCCCATGAGGTAAGCCTTCCTACCCCGGAGCAGGGAGTAGGCTCGGAACGGTCCCGCCCAGATGAGTCGGGGCAGGGATCTGGGAATCCGTCCTCAAAACGCTTCTGTCGGCCGAGGACATCAACGTGAGCTGCTGATTCCCCTGTTTCCATCCTCTTTCCATTTCTATTTTGATCTAATGATTAATACCTTTGTGCAGGTTCTTGCGGACGGGTCACCCCCTAGGGCTGGTGCCTAAGAAGAGTCTCGCCATTCAAGCGGGACAGATGGCATCGCCTGGAGTCACCCCCGCTTCGGGCAGGAGTGGTGCCGACATTGGGGCCACGTTGGCCGACCCGACGGCGTCCGTGGTGGCTCCCACGCCCGCAGAGGTTACTGAGCGAGCGGCCTCCTCCATGGCAGATGTGGAATAGCCGGCCGAGGGCTGCATACCGCCGGTGGAAGTGGTCGTGACCGCGCCAAGCTAGGATCAGCTGGGCGCAGTCGTGGTGGCGCTCGAGGGCGTAGTGCAATCCGTGCCACTAGGGACCCAGGTGGATCCACCCGTGGCGCTTGAAGCGGCCCAGACAGAGGTGGGTCCAGCCAGAGGGTCCTCAAGTGCAGCAGTGGTGCCGCACAGGGTCAGGAGGGAGCCGCCCCTAGCCCCTTTGTTGGGAGGAAGCCGCTCCCCCGCGCGGGGGGAGCCGCCACTTCAGTGGATGGCCGCCTAGGACCCGACGTCAGCTCTGTTCTTGCTCGATGATCATTCTGAGAGCATGGAGCAGGAGGGTCTTGACATCGGAATTTCGACCATGCTGGAGGCCCTGGACCAGGCCAGAGGAGCCCTGCGTGAAATTATCATTCCTACTACCCAGGTATTCGCTTGATTTTCTTCTTTCTCTGCATGTTTTTGTGTTTTCGCATTTCTGATTCCAGTCCTCTTCCTCTTCAGGTTCTTGTTGCTCGTAGCAGGAATAAATCCCAATTCCTCCATGAGCAGAAGGCGGAGTGGGATCGCCTCTCCGAGGAGGCCCGGCTGTGAGCAGACATGGCCGCACAGCTTGCTACTGCCTAGGAGCGAAAGGCCCAGGCACGTCAAGATGCGGAGGAGGCCCACGGGATGTTCGAGGATTTGTCAGCGAGGTCCAAGCTGGACGGGGAGGAGATCGCCAGGCTCCAAAAGGAGTGAGACGAGCTGCTGCAGAGGAATGCCGCGGCCAATGAGAAGGCCAGCAAAGTCCTGAAGGAGCTAGAGATGGAGCGGGACCTCCGGTGAAAGGCCGAGAGTAGGGCCACGGCCCTTCAGTAGAAGGTGGACGAGGACGTCGAGGTGGTCCGCTCTCTCCGGGCGGAGCTCGGTGACACGGTGAACCGAAGGTTGAGCGCTGAAAACGTCTCCGTCAAGCTAGAAAAAGAGGCTGCCCATGCACGAAGGGCCCTTCAGGTTGAGAGCGATGAGCACGATCTTCTGCAAGCTGCGGTTGGGGTGGTCCTGAATGCCCTGAATGTGATGGAGCCGGTGGAGACCAGCCCGCTCGTGGCTCGTGTCGCAGGTATCACGGCTCGGGTGGGCCAGCTTGAGGAGAGTGCCTTTCACGCCAGGATCACCCAGGCCTTCACCGTCGCCCATGCTCATTACGAGAGGGAAATCAACCTGAAGGTGATGAGCAAAGGCTTCCCGTCCACCTATGAGGATGAAGAGCTAGAGAAAATGGAGGAGATGGTTGCTCCCCTTGCGAAAAACCTGGCAGACAATCTGAAAGAGATGGTTCTCCCTCCGCGGGAGTAATTAGTCGAACAATTTTGAGAACAACTTATATGTAATATGTGGACAAGTGTCGGTATTTTTCGAGTCTGGACGCGGATTCATGATTTTGCGTCGTAATTTCATTTTGTTTAATTTTTTGCGATCTTACCAATTTGTTCCCCTGAATTATGTCGCTGGTCATGATGCGAGGAGATTATTTCGAAAGGAAGAAAGGAGGTAGTCGTACCTTAACCAGCCCCCGAGTAAGGTCTGACCCCCAGCATTTGCTGGGGTCGGGGGTTACTGGAGATCGGAACTGTTGTTTTGGTGATAGGGTCGACGAAGTCCATGGATGGCATTGCAATATTCCCCGCCCTGTCTTCCAGCAGAAATCCCCAACTGAGGACTCTATGGGCTCGGCAAGGTGGGGCCTTCGAACCTATGTCCCTGTATTGATTGGCTCGAGCCCCCGGGCCTTGTTAGGGTCTGACAGGGGTCGGCCGTAATTTGTGTGTTACCCCGTCCTCAATTTTCGTAATCGGAGGGGCTGAGTAAACGACACTTGCCTCGATGGCTCGAGTATCGCGCTCAATGAGCTCACTAACGGGTATGTTCGTGTGGAATCCGGGTCCATCATTTGCTGATGGGGTTGGCAGAGCCCTCTGGTGGCACTCCACAATTTCTTAACCCACCTCCCGGCAGATGCCCGAGCCGTTTGATAGGCTCAGGGGTGCCGATGGCCTCTCCTCGATGGAGATTCTGTGGGTTTGGCTCGGGGTTAGAATCGAACGAGAAAAGGTTGAGACGTCCCTGTCCGCTTCTGAGCGGGGTCGGGCAGGTCCGCTGGGGCTTGTCTCGGTTATTTCTCCCTGGCTCTGTTTGGCATGAGGCGGCCTCGAGCCCTTCGTGGACCGACCTTCGAACCTCGGCCTGTGGTCGCCTATATCGAATGAGGCGATGGCCGTTTCGTGATGCGACACGAAGCGTTGGGATGTTTTGCATATGTATAATATAATCGAAATGAACATGGGGTCGGTAACATTACCTTGGCGGTATGAGTGAGGAAAAGCTCCTACCAGATGTGTCCATGTGGGGTTCGAACCCTGATGTTTGCGATGAGGTTGGAGTAACCTGCACAAGAATCGCTATTCTTTGTTTTTCGTATCTCGGTGGTGATCTGAGCCGTTTAATTAACTTGGGTAGCCTGACAGCTTCTCCTTTGGGAGAGACTTTGTAGGCGGACCCCTCTGAACCCTTTTTGAAAAGGCAGACGTTGAAGCTGGAGATGCGAGAGGCGTTTGAGCATGATTTTTCTGGCGAAAAGAAACCCCGTAGCTACCGAGGCGTAGGGTCTGCTAGTTCGTCCAGTTTTTACTCAAAGTTTTATGCCCGTATTTCGCATCCTTAGTTTCAAGTGTACGGAGGGGGTCGGCAGCCCCCGAGTGATGTTCGTGTTCCCGCTTTTTGACAGGGTCGGAAGCTCGAGAATGAATTTTAACGCATAAAGTAAGAAGGCGGAGATGCTTATCTTTCTTTGGACGTTCGTTTGTCGTGTCTTCTGAGCCGAACGGCTGGCCCAGGAGGTCCGAAAGGTCCTATCGTCGGATCGTCCATGGTCCTGCATGGAGAGGTGAAGGGCTGTCTGCCTATGTGGGCGCCTTAATTGCCACGTCCGGAGTGGGTCAGTGGCGGGCCATACCCAGGCAGTGCTTAGTTTGACCAAAGAGGGACGCCTCGTCGACTGGGGTGCGTCCCGTCAGTTCCGGCGCGTCCCCTCAGATATCAATCAGCATTGATTGCGTATTTAAAGAGGGGAAGGGAGAGGGTTTTTCGTCCAACCTTTCGCCTTTCCTTAGCTACCGCGTCTCCTCTTTAAATAGGGAGGGGGAGAGGAGTTCTCATCCCACCTCCTTTTCTACCTCCGAGCCGCCATCTCTCCTTCTTCTTCCTTTCCACCGAACGCGTCCGTGCGTCGCGGCAGTTCCTGAGTGAGGAAGAGTAATGCCAGAGAGAGAGAGAACTCACAAATTTGCTCGTGAGTCTGGTGCGTGATGTCGAGCTGGAGGTTATCCAACGTAGATGAGATGGTGCGTGCTGCCCTTGCTGAGGAGTCGCTGCTGCTGAAGGAGAAGAGGCGCCGGTGGGCGTCGTACGTCATCGACTGCGCCGTCGTCCGCTATGCTCCTCCTTTGGCAGGAGGCATTTCCTGCCCATATGCCGTTGTCAGGGTTATGGCTGGGGATGATGGCGTAGTCCCTAGACTCTCCGGTGGAGGCGTCGTTGTCGGGGTTGTGGCTGACGACGATGGCGTAGTCCCCGGACGCTCCGGTGGAGGCGTCGCTGATAGTGGCGCCTTCGAGGATCTAGTGAAGCGGCGGGATATTGGGAGGTCGTCGATGGAGAGCATGGCACGGCGACCGCAGTAGACAAGCTAGCCCGTGTACACGCCCCGGGCGTCGCCGATGGAGAGCGTGGCACGGCGATCGTAGTAGTGCTTGTAGTAGAGTTAAGCAGAGACTGTAATTGAATAATGTTGTGGGGAAGCCTCTGAGTAAACAGTCCTTTGAATTTACAAGTATATTGTTTCTTTTTGTAATGAAATCGCTTTGCAAGTGACGAATTTGTGCAAAAAATGAACAAATTTACATCTTTTGCCTATGGCAAGCAATTTTTTATTTTTCATCTTTTGTAGAAAAGATTTTAGTGCTTACCGACCCCTCTCATGGTCCAAGTCATAAGAAACTAGGAACGTGGGTGAACTAATTCTGATTGAACTGGTGAGCAAAGAGGTTGCAGCTGCTGGGGCGTGGGTGTCTCGCAGTCTACCAGTTGTATTCAGAATTGGTTCCCAAAATCTTAGCCCTTGGGACTCGTTTATGAGGCGAATGGAAAACTTAGAGGATGTTTGTAAATATAACACAGGAGGTTTTTTGCAAGCGTAATACTTGTATTACATATGTCATATGTTACGATCATATGCCAGCCCCCGAGTGAGGTCTGACCCCTCGCGATTTGCAGGGGTCGGAAGTCACTAAGGATCGGGGTTTTGTTATGACAAAATCTGCTAAGGAAGAAGTGTAAGCTTATTTTAAGGATAGAAACGACGTAGCTGCTCGATGTTCCATGCGTTGGTGAAGACCTCGCCGTTGATGTTTTTCAACCGATAGGCGCCTGGGCGAAGTACTTCCGCGACGACGTAGGGCCCTTCCCAGGGCGGAGAGAGTTTGTGGCGGTCCTTGTTGCTCTGCACAAGATGGAGGATGAGGTCTCCGACGTTGAAGGCTCGACCCCGCACCCGTCGGCTGTGGTACCATCGCAACACCTGCTGGTACTTAGCCGAACGGAGGAGGGCGATGTCGTGGGCTTCATCTAGCTGGTCCATGGCATCTTGGTGGGATGCCTCGGCTCCTTGTTCGTCGTATGCTCAGATTCTTGGCGCTCCATAGTCAAGATCCGTTGGAAGAACGGCCTCGGAACCATAGACCATGAAGAAGGGTGTGTAGCTGGTGGCCCGGCTAGGAGTTGTCCTTAGGCTCCAGAGTACGGCCGGGAGCTCAGTGAGCCAGCGCGCGCCGAACTTGTTCAACCGGTTGAAAATTCTGGGTTTGAGGCCTTGAAGGAGCATGCCGTTTGCGCGCTCGACCTGCCCGTTCGTCTGGGGGTGTGCGACGGCTGCCCAATCGATCTGGATGTGTTGTTCATCACAGAATCGAACGAATTTCCTACCGGTGAACTGCGTGCCATTATCTATGATGATGGAGTTCGGTACTCCAAAGCGATGGACGATGTCAAGGAAGAACAGCATGGCTTGCTTGGATTTGATCGTGGATATTGGTCGAGCTTCAATCCATTTTGTAAACTTGTCTATGGTGACAAGCAGGTGGGTAAAGCCCCCGGGCGCCTTTTTGAGTGGCCCAACCAGGTCAAGCCCCCAGACCACGAAGGGCCACGTGATGGGGATCATCTGGAGAGCCTGGGCCGGGAGGTGTGTTTGCCAAGCATAGTACTAGCACCCTTCGTAGGTGCGTACAATTTGCTCGCATCGGCTACTGTGGTGGGCCAGTAGAAACCTTGTCGGAATGCATTCCCAACCAAGGTTCTTGGTGCGGCATGATGACCGCATACTCCACCGTGGATGTCGCCCAGCAGGAGTTTTCCCTATTCGCCAGGGATACAGAGTTGCAGAAATCCGATGTGACTTCGCTTGTAGAGTTCGCCCTCTATGAGAACGAAGGATTTGGCGCGTCGTACGAGCCGTTGGGCTTCCGTCTTGTCTGTCGGTAGTATGTTGTGGAGGAGATAGTCGAGGAAAAGTGTTCTCCAGTCATCGGAGGGGTCGGACTCCGCTGCTGGGTCCTCTTCGAGCTCCATGACCTCGGGGTCGGGCGGAGCGGTTGGAGGATCGGTCCCTGGGGTCGGACTAGATGGGCCATCGTCGGCTTGTTCTGACCCCATGTAGCATACCGAGGGTTTGTGTTGGTCACTGGCAAAGACGCCTGCCGGGACTGGTTCTCGGCTAGATGCTGCTTTCGCAAGCGTGTCGGCTGCTTCGTTGAGGCGCCTTGGGATGTGATTGAGTTTGAGGCCGTCGAACTTGTCCTCCAGCCATTGGACCTCTTGACAGTATGCCTCCATCTTGGCGTCGTGGCAGCTTGACTCCTTCACGACTTGGTTGACGACCAGCTGGGAGTCGCCTCTGATGTCAAGGCGTCGGATGCCTAGCTCGATGGCGATTCGTAGGCCGTTGATGAGCGCTTCATATTCTGTAGTATTGTTTGATGAGGGGAAATGGAACCGAACCATGTACCTCATGTGGACCCCGAGGGGAGATATAAAGACTAGTCATGCTTCGGCGCCCTTCTTCATCAGCGATCCATCGAAGTACATTGTCCAATACTCTTGATCGATGGGTGCTGGTGGCATCTGGACCTCAGTCCACTCCGCGATGAAGTCAGCCAGTACCTGAGATTTGATCGCTGTTCGGGGGGCGTAAGAAATGCCCTAATCCATCAGCTCGAGTGCCCACTTTGCGGTTCTTCCCGTAGCGTCATGGCTACGGATGACCTCGCCAAGGGGGAACGATGTCACTACTGTCATGGGGTGTGACTCGAAGTAGTGGCGTAGCTTCCTTTTGGTGATGAGGACGGTGTAGAGAAGTTTCTGGATTTGGGAGTAGCGGGTTTTGGAGTCGGATAACACTTCGCTGATGAAATATACAGGGCGCTGCACCTTGAAGGAGTGCCCCTCTTCCTCTCGTTCTACCACTAAGGCAGAGCTGACCACTTGGGTGGTGGCCGATATATACAATAGGAGAGATTCTCCGTTGCATGGAGGAACTAGGACCGAAGGTTTAGTCAAAAATCGTTTAACCATGTCAAGTGCTTCCTGAGCCTCGGTTGTCCACTCAAAGCGGTCAGATTTCTTTAGGAGTCGATAAAGGGGGAGTCCTCATTCACCGAGGTGTGAAATGAATCGGCTGAGAGTGGCAAGGCACCCTGTGATCCGCTGAACCCCCTTTATGTTTTGAACCGGGCCCATCCTTGTGATGGCTGATATTTTCTCCGGGTTGGCTTCGATGCCACGCTCAGAGAAGATAAAGCCGAGCAGCATGCCCCTTGGGACCCCGAAAACACATTTTTCGGGATTGAGTTTGATGCCGTTTGCCCGGAGTTTCGCAAAGGTTTGCTCAAGGTCGGCGACAAGGTGGTCAGCTTGTTTGGATTTGACTACGATGTCGTCGACATAGGCCTCAACGGTTCACCCGATGAGGTCTCCGAAGCAACTGAGCATACAACGCTGGTACGTTGCCCCAGCATTCTTCAGACCGAAAGGCATCGAAATGTAACAAAATGATCCGAAGGGGGTGATAAAAGATGTCGCGAGCTGGTTGGACTCTTTCATCGCGATTTGGTGGTAACCGGAGTACGCGTCAAGGAAGCAGAGGGTTTCACACCCTGAGGTGGAATCGACTATTTGGTCTATTCGTGGCAAAGGAAACGGATCCTTTGGACATGCTTTGTTGAGACCGGTATAATCGACACACATTCTCCATTTCCCGCTCTTTTTTCGCACAAGAACGGGATTTGCTAACCACTCTAGGTGGTATACTTCCTTAATGAATCCTGCGGCCAGCAGTTTGGCTATCTCCTCGCCGATGGCCCTGCGTTTTTCTTCGTCGAAGCGGCGCAGGCATTGCTTTACCGGCTTGGAGCCCAGGAGGATCTGGAGAGTATGCTCGGCGACCTCCCTCGGGATGCCCGGCATGTCCGAGGGTTTCCACGCAAAGATGTCTTTGTTGTCGCGGAGGAAGTCGACGAGCGCGCTTTCCTATTCGGAGGAGAGCGTGGTCCGATACGGACCTTTTTACCCTCGGAGCTGCTGGGATCCAAAAGGACCTCCCTGGAGCCTTCTGCCGATTCGAACGACTCGGTCGATTTCTTCGCGTCGAGTGCCTCTTCAACGACCTCTTCCCTGAGGGTGGTGAGTTCTTCGGAGGCGATGACTGCGGATGCGTGTCCGCAGCATTCGACTTCGCACTCATAAGCGCGCTGGAAAGAGGTGCCTATGGTGATGACCCCGTGGGGGCCCGGCATCTTCAGCTTAAGGTATGTATAATTGGGTACAACCATGAACTTCGCGTAGCATGGTCGTCCCAGAATGGCGTGGAAAGTCCCCGGGAACCCCACTACGTCGAAGGTGAGGGTCTCAGTCCGGTAATTGGACCGATCCCCAAAAGTGACGGGTAGGTCGATTTGCCCCAGTGGCACGGATTGCCTGCCAGGCACGACGCCATGGAAGGGTGCTCAGATGGGACGGAGGTTCGTTCGGTCGACGCCCATCTCGTCGAGCATCTTGGCGTACATGATGTTGATGCCGCTGCCTCCATCCATCAGTAATTTGGTAAGCCGCTTTAGACCGATGATCGGATCGACGACAAGCGGGTACCTCCCTGGGTGTGGGATGGCATCCGGATGGTCGGTCCGGTCGAAGGTGATGGCGGATTCCGACCACCGGAGGAAGGCTGGCGTGGCCGGTCCGGCGGTATAGACCTCGCAACGCGTGACCTTCTGGCGACGCCTGGAGTCATAGGCCGTTGATCCTCCAAAGATCATAAGGGCGCCAGTCGGCGTTGGGAAGGCGTCGTCTTTCTCCTCTGCGTCGTCTGTGACGGGAACAGGTTCCTTCCCCTGCTCCCCTTTGTTGAGGCCCCCGGCCAAGTATTTGCGCATGAGGCCGCAATCCTTGTATAGATGCTTGGCCGGGAAGGCGTGGTTTGGGCATGGCCCCTCGAGCATTTTCTCAAAGTGGTTCGGAGTGCCTTCCACGGGCTTCCGACCACCTTTGCGGTCGGCAGTGGCCACGAGTGAGTTGTCGCGCCGTTGCTTCTTATTTTTCTTTTTGGCGGAACGGTTGGAAGCGCCTTCGTTGGCGTCCTCGTCCCGCCTCATCTTTCTATTGGAGCGATCAAAGATGGCTCCGACCGCCTCCTCTCCAGAGGCGTGACTGGTAGCGATGTCCAGGAGTTCCTTGGTAGTCTGCGGGCCCCTACATCCTAGCTTGTGGACCAAGGACTCGCAGGTTGTTCTGGATAGAAAGGCTCCTACCACGTCGGCGTTGGCGACGTTAGGGAGCTCGTTGCACTACCGAGAGAAGCGCCGAATGTACCCGCGAAGGGTTTCATCGGTCCTCTGGCGGCAGTTCTTGAGGTCCCATGGGTTTCCAGGGCGTTTGTACGTGCCCTAGAAGTTGCCCATGAAGATCTCCGTTAGATCCGCCCAACTCTGAATAGCATTGGATGGTAGGTGCTCCAACCATGCTCGTGCCGAATCAGCCAAGAACAGCGGGAGATTGCAAATAATGAAATCGTCATCACTCGCCCCACCGGCCTGACATGCAAGCCGATAGTCTTTGAGCCAAAGCCCGGGATTTGTTTCGCCAGAATATTTAGGGATGTTGGTAGGCGGTCGATACCTTAGGGGGAACGCGGCGTTGAGGATGTGCCGTTCGAAGGCCTGAGGACCTGGTAGGCCGGGACTCAGGATTCAGTCTTCGTTGCTGTCGTAGCATCCGCCACGTCGGGGATGGTAGCCGTGGCGTGCTGCTTCTCCGTCGTCGCCATGGGCATGTTTCCGAGCGTCGATGATGTCGCGTACGTTGCGGCCATGGCCGAGGCGTTGATGTACTGGGACGGCGGAGGGCTGCCTGCCGGCTGGCGGGGTTTGGTGAATGGTCGCGTCCCTGGTGGGACATACTAAGAGCGAGCGCTGGCTGGTGTCGGGTTCGCGTCGTCGAGACAACGAACTTTCCGCCTGCTGCGCCGCCGCACGCTCAAGCAACGTGCGAATCTCCCTGTGGGCCCGGCGATCTTTGGCCGTCGTGGCCTCCGGAAGGCCATGCAGCAAGGCGGTTGCTGCAGCGATGTTCTGGCTGGCTTAGGCAAAGTGAGGAAGGGTCCCATCGTTGGTGAGGATCCTTTGGTGTACGGTGTGGGCCGTGGCGTGCGCGCGCCCCCCGTCTTTGCGGCGTTCAATCTCGCGATTGATGTCCGCGTACTCCCGGACGAGCCCTTGCCCGGCCTCATCGATCTCTTGCTGATGGGCCCTCAGCTGCTCCATCCTTAGGCGGGATGGGGCTGTCGTCTCTTCCCCGGATCTACTGTCAGGGTTGTTTGTAGGGGTGACCTCTTCCCTGGAGGCGCTTTCGACCTGACCCTCGGGGGTCTGCGTCATGAAGCATTCCCGGGAAGGGTGGTGGCTCCCCCTACTGGAATTCGAGCTTTAGAATGATCCTGGCTCCTCGTTGAGGAGCCCGTAGAGGGTCTCCGTATCATGCTCAATCGCCCCCACAAACTCGATGTCCGTGGGTGACCGAACCGTTCGTAGCGCTAGAAGGTGGCCAGCGGTCGCCGCAGCGTTGCGGAGACCGAACGGAAACGCTGTCGGGGCACTCCGTATGGGACCTTCTAGACACAGGTTGACGTTGTGCGAGACCTCCCTTGGTGACTGGACTCCCAGGGAGTTGCCCGATGGGCCCTCAAGCCTAAGACGGCTGAGGTTGATGGAAGGGAGAGATGGGGCGGCTGAGTGAGTCAGTGCCAACTCTCCTTCTAGTGTGATGATGAAATCTAGGTTGCCAAAACGCACATGTGCGCCCGGGACCCAGGTGATTGCGTGGGTGGCCATCCGAGGCCTGATTTGGAACGCGCAAGCTCCCCTACCTGGTGCGCCAACTGTCGGTGTTTCGTACAAGCACCGGTAAGTAAATTTATAGTAATGCGCGTTAGGCTCGGATGGTGCGCTAAAGGACACAAGATTTATACTGGTTCGGGCCGAAAGTCCCTACGTCCAGTTTGTTGCTGCTCGTGTTATTAGCACCGTGAATGGTTTGTAGTAAGGGGTACAAACGATCGAGAGAGGGACTGGTCCCAAGTCTCTGATGGAAGGGTTGAAGGGATGTCAAGAGGTTCGAAACAACTTGACTATGAGTATCTGTGTGTCGTATTGTTCGGTCTCAAGAGTCCATCCCCCTGATGGAGGAAGCACATCCCCTTTTATAGAGGAAGGGGTGGCTTTTACAAGGGCGAGTTTTTAGGATGTATACGCTACTTAGTCTTGTGGCTCACGTCTACCTGACTTCGTTCTACATTTTGATGAGTACGAAGGAAGATAAGCGCCCAGAAGGGTCTAAAGCACCTGTCCAGTCATCCCCTGGCAATACTTTTCCTGCCAGGGCGCAGGGTATGGTCCTTGGAGCCATGGTTGACCCAAACGTCTTGTCTTGCCCTATACTTATCATCTTGAGGGAATGGAGAGAAGTTGTCAGGTAAGATGAATCCAATCTTTAGATATGTAGCAGGGTGAGACTCGTTCGTTGCCGTCGGGCGAAACGGAGACCAATTCCTATCTCTCGGGCGAGACCGACCTCGCCCCTCCAGGGTCGGGTGAGGTGGATTCTATCCCTCAGCCCTCAGGTGAGACCGAGCTCGCCCTAAAGGCGTCGGGCGAGACGGAGTTCATCCCTCGGCCCTCGGGCGAGACCGAGCCTATCCCAAAGGCATCAGGTGAGATGGAGATTAACACTGAGCCCTCGGGCGAGGTAGAGTTATCCCACAAAGGCGTCGGGCGAGGCGGAACCGGACTCCTATCACTCGAACAAGGGATGAAACGGCACCCTTATGCGTCCAAAAGTTTTTCACGTTCGGTGGTTATTGGTTCCACCTTCTGGGGTACCCCGGTATTAGGTCCCCGATAATGGTCCTCACTTATCATGGTTTCACACAACCTACCTAAAATTTAAGCTCACCTTTTGTTGTCATTGATGACAAAGGGGGAGAAGTTATTCCCAAATATAAGCAAAAGGGGGAGAGAAACCAAAGATAGTAAAGGAAGGGGATCAATTAAAATTTTGAAGCACACAAGTAAGGGGAGCAAGCTCATAAACTTGTATGTTGCATTTGAATGTGCATTACATATGTTTGCTTGCATAGCACAAGTTTTTAAAATTCCCTATCCATGCTTGTGTGGTGTATGCTAGATCATAGAAAATGATTGATGAAATGAAAACTAGCATGCATAGGAAGAGTAACTAGACTTGTGCTTATCATGCAAAAACTAGACTCTTTCATATAATGTTGATCTCACGGGGTTTTCTAGTTTTTGTGAATGTCTTGTTACTAATGGTGCTAAAGATGGTGTATAATGGCAACTTTGATTGGTATCACACTTCAAAGGTCCATTCTTTACACCTTAGTATAATTTGGTAGCTATTACTCTCCCAAACTTCTAATCCATGCATATGTGCAAGCTTTCAAATCCAAACTCTTAGCACATATGTAGGGGAGCTAATACTACCAATTTCGGGTTTATGAAACTTGTCCATAATCTTTACACATGGTAATATGCTTGGGCAAGCAACATAAATCCAAAAAGATTTTATTAAATATCTTTGTAAATAGGTTGTCATCAATTACCAAAAAAGGGAGAGATTGAAAGCCCTAGTTTGGTTTTGGATAATTGATGAAACCTAAGCACTAACCTTTGTCATGAGTGATGATATGAGCTAAGTTGGTGTAATCCAAGTGAGGAGCATGGTGGCACTCAAATGGTGATATTGATCACATGAAATGATGAGATGGCCACATGTGATGATGATCAAGTGCTCAACTTGGAAAAGAAAAAAGAGAAAAACAAGACCCTATGGAGATCAAGGCAAAGGTATAATTAGGGATTTTGTTTTAGTGATCAAGACACTATAGAGAGTGTGATCACATTTAGGATAGATGGTCGTACTATTAAGAAAGGTTCTTAATTAGACAATTTGGTCATCTAGTGCCACTAGGTGTTGGACTTCATGCATTGCATTTAGGCCTAGTGCACATCGGAGAGCAAGCGAAAATATTTATGGAAATTTTTTTGAGAAATGCTAACTTGGCTCTAACATGTTTTTAGAAAACACTTCGAGGTTTTTGCCTCGGGGTGGTCACCGCCATGGGTGCGGTGGTGCACCGCCCTAGCCTGTCCGGTGACTGGCTGACCAAGGGCAAGAGCAGCTGGTTTGGGGTGGTCAACGCCTTGGCCTATCCGGTGACAGGCTGGACATGGCAAAGAGCAGCAGCGCTGGGGTGATCACCGAACGTGACTGTGTGCACTGCCCCTAGCACGGCGGTGCATTGTCATTGGCTGTCCGGTGCCACCATCGCTTTTTAATCGAGGTTGGGACTTGCTGGAGTTAGGGCCAAGAGGGCACCGCCATGGGGTGGCGGTGCACCGCCCTAATTATCCAGAGATGGGTGTTTTTTGGGCTCGGCCAGGGTGGCACCGCCACCCCCTATCCGGTGCCACCGTCGCCCCTATCCGGTGACTAACTAGTCGTTGGTCGACCATTGGAATTCGACTGTTGGGGCACCATCACCTGCTGTCCGGTGACCGCACCACCCTGTTCGGTGCCTTTGCAAAAAGCGGCTCCAAGGGGTAACGGTTCTATTTATTTGTGTGGCTATAAATAGAGGGTGTGGCCAGCCTTAGCCACTCTCTTGGTACCTCATACACTTGTGCACACCCTTTGGAAGCTCAGCAACACACTCCACTCACTTGTTCACTTAATTTTATTATCTTGAGTGAGATTGGAGAGCCTCTAGTGCATTGCATTGAGTTGTATCATCTTGTGGCACTAGGTAGGTGATTTGGGCTGGTTGTGAGCTTGTTACTCTTGGTGTTTGCCGACACCTAGACGGCCTAGTGATTGGAGGATCGTTGAGCGGAGTTGGTGATTGTCTTTGGCCTCGATCAGTTGCTTGTGAGGGGTCTTGTGCCTTCCCCGGCGGAGCACCAAAGGCAACTCTAGTAAATTACTCATGTCATTGAGCTACCTCACTTGTGGGTAGGTTCTTGCGGCGCCTCTTGTGGTGGGCTAGGTGTGTGATACCTATTTGCCGTCGAACCACCAAGTGCTGATCGACACAACGGGGACTAGCGTGCCAGCAAGCACGTGAACCTCGGGAGAAAAATCTTGTATCTCTTGTGTGATTGGATTTCTTCTAGTGATTGGATTGTCTTCATCTTGTGATTGGTTCATTCCTCGACATGACGGTATAATCACCATACTCACTCTTTTACATTCCTTGCAAACAAGTTGCCAAGCTCTTTAGTGTAATTAGTTTTGAGAGCTTGTTTTGCTTGCTAGTTTAGTATCACCTAGTAGAGCTCTTCAGTGTAGACTTGTTGAGAGCTCTTAGTGAGTAGTAACATAGCCATTGTTTGTGCTTAGTGATCATAGCAACTAGAATTGTTGGATAGATAATTTGCAATCCTTGTAGAGCTAGAGCAAAGTTGTATTTTGTGACAGAACCGCCCAATTTATACAAGATCAAGTATGGTTGTCTCCGCTAACACGTTGACACACGCATACTTTCACTTATACAAACCCGGTAGTCCGCCGAGTGTCACGAAGGACCTCGGTAAATCAACATCACAACCAAGATCGCGTGATTAAGCAAATACACATCACATACGCAGAGTTGCAGCGGAAATAATATTACAAATGGGTTCACAATTAAAAGTACCAGTTTGGGTTTCAACACCGCTTAGTGAAAACAACATAGCTTTCAAATGATTACATTAATATAAGTTCCAAATATATTGCTAGCATAAGTGACATCATCCGACAAAAGCATATAGATGAGAAGTAAGTATAGAATCACCGAGCCCACCGGCGGTTAGCCACCATCTTCAACAGGCCGAAAACTTCACCTGCAACATGGTGGGATAAACCCTGAGTACTTGAATGTACTCAGCCAGACTTACCCGTCTTAAACCAAAATAAAGCGACACCAAAGATTATGCAAGGCTTTCTTTAGTGGGCTAGTTGACTCGTTTGCGAAAAGCATAAGCTATCATGAAGAAACCATTTTAAGTACTTTGCATCATCTTTATTATGACCTATCCATCTAGGTAAGCACCTGTACTATAGCAATCACTTGATTAACCAATAACGATCTAGTTACCAATTTAGATTTAGCATATCCCATACCATCCAGATAACCATCATTGTTCCATAATAATTACTACGATGCCGTAGCTCGAGTCAAGTGCTCACTATCCAGGAGCGATGGCGATTCGAATCGATTCCTAACTAGCTGGTGATTTATTCCTTACAAAAACCTCACTCACCCGCTAAAGTGAGGTATCGGTCACCGAGTCAACTATCCAGGAAAAATCTCGAGTTTGCTAGGAACCACATGTACCCGGGGGCCAACCGACTGCCTTTCGGTCTTATCATCGCGCCCCCGTGTCCTACCACACCTGCTCCGGTACAGTACGCTGCGGGCAATCTACTCGGCCCGAATAATCTCCCAGCTTCGCGGTCGAAAGGTACTTTATTAGGCCAGCTAAATGTAAGGCATGCGTTCAACATGACAAGAGGGACGAGCAACGGTCGGTCCTTAATCGACACAGACGGAAACTAACAGCACCCCAGAACCCTGTCTGGTTGCCTCCAACTTTTCCGTCCGGTCTCCAATTATCCATCACACATGGTTAATTCCAGGATAGCATTCTTTCCATAGCTAAATTCTTCCAGTAACCACCTATAAATGTAGGTGACCGGATATCACCGATCGCTACCGATCTAAGCAAGGCTAAGCAGTTATTCAATCCCGACCTAACAGGGTAATAAGGTAATAAGGTAGGCAAGGATAGTAATAAATGCATCAACGATTTTAATCAACTCCTACAACTTAATGCAACAATATATAACTCATATATAGAAAGAATTGCTTTTATAAAGTAGGAGACTTAGAATGCTCCGGGGCTTGCCTGGGATCCGACACAAGTCAGTTCAGTTAGCTTGCACCGTCTTGGTGACATCTCCGGTCCTAGCACTTGCTTAGTCCTTCCATCTTCGGGATAGATCCACCAAACCAAATCTTTGAGTTCGGCACCACATCACATCCTTCACGTGGTTCATCTAGCGTACCTAAATGAGATGCAAGATGCATGTGTATGAATGTGATGAATTGTAACACAAGATGCATCACATAAACATTCAAGACAAACACAAGATTATGCAAGACATAGACACCAATAGCTATTTAACTAACCTCACACAACTAACTATAGAGAGCAAGCTACTCACATCAACTCATATCAAGCAAACAAGTTATTCACAGCAATTACAGAGTCAAGGCTGCAACAGCAGCAGCTAATTTTACTCATAACAGGAGTTGTACTAATCCAAACGACATGCAACAAGACAATCTGGAAAGCTTATGGAATTTTCTACAGTTCATCTTTAATCATCTTATCATGATTCTCAAGTTAACTAAGTCAAATATACTCATTTACAGAAACTGGTCCACAATTGACAGAGAGCAGCCATTTCTGACACCCAACTTTAAATAGGCATAACTCACAAACTACTAGACCAAATGACACCAAATTTTAACAGTAGATAGATACCTGACTTAGATACAACTTCCTTATTATCATCTAGGTGTGATTCAAATCCTAACTAAATCAAACACTAGCATCTTTCAGATCTGCTCCGAATACAATCAAAACTTGACAGAAGACTTAAAAGTCATGTAACTCCTAAACTATCAGGCCTATGGTCTTACAATTTGAACACAAGCAAGATTATGAAATTTTCTACAACTTTTGTATTCACTACAACCATAGCAAACATCATTTACACCACGAAAATGATTGCACAAGCTAAAACTGCAAATCCAGTCCAACAGCAGTGGTACAGAAAACTGATAGGAACTTCAGAGAAGCATAACTGGAGTTCTATACCTCCAACAAATATGAACCATAACTTTTTGAAAAGATTAGGAAGTTACCTACAACTTTCTTATTCTCATATTAAGATGATTCTATAGTTAGAAGGGTCAATTAATCCAATAATTGTACCTCTGTCCAAAACATAGACAGAAACTGATATGTCACTTTAAACAGCTATAAATGGAGTTATACATGTCCAATAAATGTGGTTCTAGACTTTTTAGAAAGATTAGCAAATTATAAACAACTTTGTTGTAAACACCTAAAGCTAATTCTACTACTAAGAATGCCCCACAATAAGAACAAGGAAACCCTCTCTGGTTTTGGGCAGAAACAGCCACAGAGATTTAAGCAAGTATAACTCAAGATCTACTTAGCCAAAAATCATGATATTTAACTTTTTTGAAAGCTTAAGAAAAGTACCACAACTTATGTATTTTCACCAAGTCATGATTCCTAACTTAACTGAGCTAATTAATTCAAACATGCAGAACTGTTTAGGGTAGAAGCAAAGCAATACAGCGCATTTGTTATTTTTATAACTTTTAAACTATAAATCCTAAACTCCTGAAATTTTTACCAGACAACAACAATCACCTTAGTAGCACTAAAAAAATTTAACATTTATTTGAGCATAAAAACTGCAGTTATGAAAAACACAAGACATGGCAAGTAACAGGAACCTAGCTGCATAGATCTATTTTTACAGCAAAATATTTAAACTAGAACATGCCACATTATAGATCTAATGCATAGAAAATTTCACAATGATTCCAAAAAGTCCTCATTTTATATTTTACGATTTTTGTATGAATTACTATGAATTTTCAAAGTGGAGCATTCAAATCTACAAAAATCAGGGAAAGGAAATTTAAATCTTGCATCGAGGACCCTGCGGAAAATATAAATCAAACGTCAGCGAAGAGGTCCTTATGATTACTATTCACATCAATCACTAGTTCTTCACATAACCCCCTGCCTTTTCCCTTATTGCCGCGCGAGGTCCATCATCTTCTACCTCCCGACGGTGGAGCAGAGGAGCGGCCGGCTCGCGGCTCCGACCGGTTGTGGGCGTCTACGGCGTCGGCGAAGCGGCGAGGAGCATCCAAGGACCCTCTCACACGCATGGGGCTGCTCAAGTCGGCCGAAGGCGGGCCAGGTTGGCCTGGCCGCACGCACAGGCGGAACGCCGGTGGCTGTTCCGGTGGCGACGACGATACGGCGGCCGTGGTGACTGGAAAATGGGCGCGGGAGGGGCAGCGTGAGGCGTTGGACGCGTTGCGACACTCAGTGCAGACGCAGGAGGGCTGTAGGAGAGGGAGCAGCGGCGGCACGGAAGCTTGGCGGCGGCGGCCATGGTGGGTGAGCTCTGGCGCGAGCGCACGACACCGAGAGCGAGCAAGAGCGCAGAGGAAAGGCCGAGGGAGTGAGGGCGAGTCATGCTGGTGCTCCATTACATCAAGTGAGGCGCGGGGCACGCGGCAGAGAGCAAGGGCGCATGGCAGCCACGTCCACAACACACGTCGTTCACTGAGGTGAAAATCCGAACAGGTGGCGGGCGACGGTGAGGGTGAGGTGGGGAGCCGACTTTGGCCGTCTCGGGTGCGAATTGGACATTGGGCCTAAAACGAAGTTTGAAGCCCGCGAACTGCTCTTCATTTTTCATTTAGAGACCAAGGTCATTAGAGCTCTTCAACAACGGGTAATTAAGCCACAAACTGCTAGTGTCAGCGTATTGACAGCGACAAGCAAACGTTCAAATTGATGGTGAAAATGAGGTCAAACCGGTGCCATCTTTTTACATGCCCTTCTCCATGAACTTAGCTCCAACTTCCATTTTGGGGTCAAGTCAAGTTACTTAACGAAATTTGGAGAACGCGAGACGTCAATGCCGATGGCGATGAATTTCTAGACTTAGAACATTTCTGAGTGCTGAAATCAGCAGCAGGTTCCAACTTCGAGCCTCTGTTTGACTTATTTCCAAGTTGATCTAGCTCTTAGTCCAAAAACAAAGTTTGTTATACATAACATGGACTACAACTTTTATTTAAGTTCCACTGCCATGGAAACACTCTAAGCTACAGTTCAAACCATGTCAACGCAGCATCACGATAAAGCTTAAATTACCTTTTTTGATCTATTGGAGAATTTTCTGGCCACTTGCTCAACACGAACCCTTCATAACTTTTGTTCATGAGTGGAAGTAGAGTTATTTGAGTATGGTTGCAATGTTTGTTTGACATCTCATGTTCTCATTCACCTAATAAAGCAATTTAGACAAGGACATAACTTGTCATTTCATGTGACTTCTCGATTCCAAACTTCATGAAACTTTTCGAGTGCCCAATATAGATGGGTATTGATGTGAGACACATGAAGATATTCCAATCACACCACCCAAGCATATATCTTGAAAAGGGGTCTATAGGCGAGCAAAGGTCCAATATCCAAGTTTAGGTTGGGGCTCGTTTCTATAGGTTGGACCTTGACATCTTCATCATCATTTAATATGCCATGTTCGAGCTCAAACCCATTGCTTAACTAGTGGCAAACACCTGGGGTGTTACATATTTCGCTATTTAGGTTACTAACCACTTGCTCTAGCATGTTCTAGAAAAATTTTATAAGCTATTCACCCCCCTCTAGCCATTTAGGACCTTTCACAAAGTACAAGTGCATAGGTTTGTGTGACTTTGCTCTAGAATTAATTAGGTGAGCTCTAACTAGCCCGACACCTTTGTTGTTTAATTAGGATCTTTATAAGGTGCTTGTGAACTTAGATAGAGGGGTGTAGTCTTGACTAGACTGATAGTTTTAATTCCGTATTTATTTCAGTTATTCGGTACGATTAATTTTAGAAAGGACTATTCATCCCCTCTAATCCGCCATCTTGACCCTACAGCGGCGAGGCTCCGAGGCAGCCGTAGGCCACGTCTCCTACCGAACGAGGATCTCCCTCCACCCATCAGCGTTGGGGCGAGGAGACCTCATCGTGATATTGTACTTTCTCTACACGATTAACAAAAATGTGTATACGGTAGACTAATCTTCTGAAACTTCACAACATACACATAGCCCGAACCTTTCCATCTTTTTCAACAACTTCCGCTTCAACTCTTCCAGCTTCTCCTAGAAGACACATATAATGATATATTTTAACGTAGCATTGTTCTAGAATTTTTTTTTTTGAACCAAGGAAGTATTTATTTTAGAAAAAAAAAAGGTAGTTAGTATGGAGTAGTACGTTGTAGGGATGAAAACGGTCGGAAACGGTCGGAAACGGTATTACAATATAGAAAACGAAAGCGGTCAGTTCGGGATATTTCTACATTTTAGCAATTAAAGAGTACAAAAAATGGTTGAAAATGGTTGCGAAACCAATTGAAAATGACAAATTTTTATGTTTGGCAAAATTCGGAAACGATATCATAATATAGAAAACGGTATCATAATATAGAAAACGAAAACGGTCGATTCGGAATATTTTCGTACCGTTTTCAACATGCTTGCAAACTTGGCAACTTGTTTGCAAGGAATGTAAAAGAGCTTGCAAACATATGGTATTCCGAACCTAATTACACTAAAACACTTGCAACATCCAGTTGAAACATTTGCAATATCCGCTTTGAAACAGCTGAAACACTTGAAACATGCCAGAACTGAAACATGCATTATTACTATTGAAACATATGGTTCGTAGCTACACCCCGTTAGGCACTGTTCTCTGCACGATGTTCGTTACGATATATCGACACATGCCTGCCCCGCCCCCGTGTAGAATTGGACGTTAAGTTGGGGATCCCTTGCCACAGTACCCACCCAGTTGCTGATATCTTCTCGTCTTTAACCATTTTCATTCCCACACTAGTGGTCTACTGCTGCTACTGAATATGAATAGTGAACGGTACCCCCGTGCTACCTCGTCTCTAGATCTGAAGACAAGAAGTCTCATGGAGGGAATACTTACCTACTCCAGTCAGGTTTAATTTGCTTGATCTTTCAGACAATAACATTATTCCGATTCAGTTGAAACCCTAGAGGGGGAGTGTTTTTTCTACTTGATTTTGTTGTCTGAAAACCTCAAATTAATTCAGTTGACTACACATGGGGAGTGTTTTTTCCTCGCATGCAATGCATTATTCCGATTCATCCGTCTTTGGCGCTCGTATATCGTATGACAGTACGTCATGCTCTGAGTTAGCATTAGTGCATTACCCATCCTTTCGGTCAGCAATCACATGGCATGGCAGCTAGGAGTAGAGTAGAGGTAGAGCTGTACTGGATCTCATGCATCTAGATGTGCAGGGGGTCGTACGTACGTGATTATTTTCCCACTGACAGCTTGCATTGTGCAGTAGTGGATCGACACGATCCAGTAATTGGCGATCGATGCACTGGCCGGGACGAGGCGACGGCATCATATCCGATCCGGCCGCGGTGATTAATATCAGGATTTTCCCAAGCTTATATTAACTATACAGCCCGTGCATCTGGATCCATCGGAACATCTCATCAGTAGTAGGAGACTAGTACATTTGAAAAGCTCACATGTACACGTCCTTCCCTAGGAGTAATGACTAGCTAGGTTACCTTGTGGTGATTAATAAGATCGTATTTCTGTCACTAGATTCTCATTGATAGCAATACACTTTTGACCCACCGGCCCCCAGATGCAACTGAGTAACTGACCACTTCCCCAAGTCCCCATTGTTAGTTTTTGTTTCTCAGATCAACATGTGATGCACAGCATTTGGAAGAAATTGAAGGTTCAGGGATTGCATTTTATATTAATGTACTTGCATTACTATAAAATTGATTTCCGGAGACATGTTTTTTTATTTAATTAAAGAGGTGGTTGTCAGAAAGTACTGTCTCTGAAGCTCATTGGGGCACTTGCCACCCACACCCACTTATGAAAATATACAATTTATTCGGATATTACCCCGATATGTCTCTATAGCTCATTGGGGGCACTGGACACCTGCTAGAACAACTGGATACCACTCGGATTAACCTGTTATTAGCTCAATTAGGGCTTGTTTGATACCCATGTATCCATCTAAGGTCCTGTTTGGATGTTATCGGATTCACCTCAATCCACATGTGTTGGGTGGATTGGGGTGTAATTTAGTTTAAATTTCACTCCAATCCACCCCAACATATGTGGTTGATGCGAATCCGATTACATTCAAACAAGATCTAAATCCATTTGTGTTGGACTAGTTTATAGTGTGGAATTTAGTTTAAATTACACATCAAATCACTTCAACACATGAATTGAGACGGATACATGTGGATAGTACACAAACAAGGCTTACGGGATATGCTTCCCCGAGATGCATACTACTCTCGGTCAAGTCTTTTTTTCCCGGTACTCACTGAGTCCTTCGTGACCTTCCTATACAAGCAACGAAGACGAGCACCCATTAGGACATAACTTGGTACACTTGTTCAACGGAGGAAGCTAAAGCATTCGGCCTAGGTCGAGACGACATCAAGGCTATAACAGTTCGATCGCGAAGGACTTGAGTTCTCTACTGGTGGATGATACTTAGCAAGTAATGGATAATATTTGCAGTCTACAGAAAAGTTTAACACTATTAGCCCCCTCTTGAATTCCCTTCACGCTCCAAGTACGACCCTCGGGTATCATCATTCTAGACATATCCGGCCCTTTAGACATAGGGTGACTAAGCTAACTACTCAAAGTTGTACATCTACACGGGGGTTCTCCATCGACTTGTTACACAAGGCATAGGCATGTACCTTTCCTGATCTATTGCAATCCTTACTATAATAGGACTAGGAAACCAATCTTAATAGAAAAGAAAGCTAAGCAACCTTATAACTCTACCCATATCCTATATAAAGAGAGGCAGCGGTCCCTAGATCTGATCGATAACCCCAACGGCCATCATGGCGACATCCCCAAAGCCACAACACTCCATCGTACAACCCGCACATAGCAGACAAGCAATACAACTATATACATTGGAAGTAGCGCACCATTTGCTAAACTAGCTAGTCTAACTCTGTATCCTGTGTGTGCTACCATCTAGATTTGTGAATCGCATAATGCTCGATAATCATAGTCGGTAACAAAAGCACCAACAAGTTAGAAAATAAATGGAGGGTGACCGAGCAAAAACTAAATAATTTTGATTGGTTTAATTAGTTGTAGGCACTAAACACGAACTTCACTACTTGTGCTTTTATAAGGTTCTAGCCCTTGCAGGAGCATGGGTTCATGGATTAGTACAACGTTAATTAATAAATGCTTGGCCAATGCATTCAAAACAACCATGAATGAATAGCAAAGTAGAACGGCCCTAACTTTGTTCTCGATCTCTTGGAGTTAAAATTGATTTATTCTATAGTCCGGTACAATCATTGTATCGTTCCCATAAATTGCTAATGCAAAGTAGTCATCATAGGAACTGGGGAAAAAACTAAAATTCCCACGTTCAAATCGGAGCGCTACAGATGTTGAAATTTCACCCCTTGTTCGGCTTCTTTGGCTTCTTTTTTCAGCCGGAACAGTATTTTTCTCTCACAATAATTCAGCCAGAACAGTGTTTTTCAACCAGTTTCGACCAAATTTCAGATCAGCCAACGGGGATGTTACGCTAGACTTGGACGCTGATATAGGTCAGACTCCGGTGATGTCTTTGTCTACTAGGCAGCCCTGATTTTCTTCGAGTCTCCTTTCAACTTTTGGGGATAGCTGGATAGGCTTTGCCTAATTGCTAGTAGTATCCTATCATGGACCGGACCTACACGAATGAGAGGAGGATATGGGCAAGTGGTACACACTAGCACAAGAAACATACATAGCCCGTGCTTGGCAGCATCAAGAAGTTGATGGTTGTTAACTACTCTCGGGGATGATGACAGGTGGTGGTAAAGGAGGAGATATGCTACAAAAAAAAGGCGGTTGAGATTACCCTCTCACTCACTACCTTTATATACATAAGCTACTCTGTATGAATACTTTTATACAGCTCATAGTTAATTTGTATGTGTCAGCATGGTCTTTCGGAGGTGCTCATAGGGGTAGGGTTTACGAACATTTATTCATAGGAGTGCGTGTGCGCGCGTGTTGAGCGTTTGCGTATGTACTTGTATAATTAGCAAAAAAAACGTGTAAAATAATGGAAGGACCTATTTTAGAACTCCCAATTGTATACAAAATGCACAACTTGGCACTATCCATATGGAAGTAACCAAAACCTTCAGTAATTCACATAGCCAAAATGGAATATCTCATGAACCATTATTCATCGACTTCACTTAACAAACAATTCCACGCGACAAAAAAAACATCCAGTGAATGTGAAGATATCCTTGGTTCTGAGAGGAGCTGCACTGCACTGCACATCATTGGACTTTGAACCTGCCGGACCACAATTTCGAGTAGTACCTCCTCCAAGTCAGAGAAGTGCAGAGGCGGACATGGACCTGGCTGGCACCGTCCGGTCAAGCCCGGTGATTGGAACTCAGAACTTGGAGTCAGTTTTAGGAGCTTTTATAAGGCTATTAAAACATCTTAAAAAAGTGTTTGGTTCCATCTTCTAAAACTGACTAAAAGCAATAAATACACTAGCAAATAGACCATGCAGCCCTCCTCTTTAGAAGCTTTTAGTGGGTAGGACAATAAAGGAGGGGCAGTGAGGATTTAGGATGGACTTTAGGAGCTTTTAGGAGGGAGCGGAGCTCCTAAAGTTTTTGACTTTTCCTAAAGTTTTTAGAAGCTTTTAAGAGGAGATGTTTGATTCTTTAGGCAAATTTTATTCAGATTTTAGCTCCTAAATTTTTTAGGAGGAGTAACCAAACAGGGCCTAAGCACAAGTTTAATTAAGTTTAATAGATTTATCTCGTAAATTAGTTTTATAATTATTCTACATTTAATACTCTATACATGCATCAAATATTCGATGGGACCGGAACTAAATTTTAGCCGGCGGAACCAAACACCCTAGGTATACTAATCCCTCGTCCCTGCCACCCTCACGACATCACGAATTCAGTCGAAGCGTAACCAGCGGTATCTTGACCAACAACACGCCGAGGTCATTCAGAAAAACAATAACCAAGTACAGTACACTTGTATTAGTAGAGTGATTAGCAGACGCACTCCTACAGGAATAGGAGCACCTTTCTTGACCAACAGCAAGCCGAGGTCATTCAGAAAAACAATATTAACCAAGTACAGTACAGTATACTCCTAGTATAGTTGCAGCGTGTTCGCTCAGTCGTATTTGGCTTATAAACTATGTTTTATCAGCTAATAAATAGTATTTTTCTCTCACGTCAAATCAGCCAACGACCCTGAGTTATAGATCAAACAATCTCAAACGAACACAACGTAGAGTGATTAGCAGTCGAGTGAAACGAGAGAATCTCACTCTGTGTCGGTGTGTGAGCGAGACTGAGCAGAAAATTGCATATAAACAATGGGCTTCGTAGATTTGGGACTTCAAATATTGACTTTGTAAAAATGAGTCTCCATACTCTTGATTTCCTTGCTATTTGGTGTATTTCGTCTTTTTTTTATTCCAAATACGTGTATTTTCCGTCGTTTCGTCTGCACGCCGCCGCCCGCCCGATCCCTTCCTCGACGCGCCGCCCATGGAGGACTTCGACTCGCCGCCGCCGGATCCTGAAGGGCCGCCGGCGTCTGGCATACCCGGGCCGGCCGCGCCAGCCGTCCTCTGGCCTCGCCCCGCCGCCCTCAGGCCTGGCCGCGCCGTGCCAGTGCTGCCGCGACACGCGAAGACGAAGACAACGGCGGGGTTGCCTGTGCCTGTGCCTGAGACTGAGAGTAAGAACTCGTTCTATCTGCCGCGATGCCGACCTCGCGGAGAGACGAGACGATGAGCCTCTCCTTGGGCAACGCGAGCCTTGCCGTTCCGGCCGCTGGCGCCGGAGCCTTTGTCGCGCTCAGCGACCTCCTGCTCATCCACGCGCGGAACGAGCCAAAGTGCCAAACGGCACCGACGACGAGCGCAACCTTGGCCGCCTGCTGTTGGCGTCCTGCTGCCCGCGCCTGCGACGCCTCCATCTCCAGCACATCGCGGGGCTCTCCGCGCTCCACTGCGCTGCCCCGCAACGCTCGAGGAGCTCCAGCCAAATACATGTACACAGCTTAAAAAAGAGATGAAATACGCGTAAAGTGTGCACGTTTGGAGACTCATTTTTATGATGTCGATGTTCGGAGTCCCAAATAATCCCATATATGCAATCTTCTAGTCAAAAAAAAAAGAAAAATGCAATTTTCTCGACCGTGAGAGGGGGAGCGAGAGAGACAGAGAGCGCGCCACTTTAAAGCACCACCAGCCACCTCGCTCGTCTTCCACCGCCTCCTCCTGCACTAGTGCACTTCCACGGCCAGCCAGCTCCGGCGACCGAAACATATACTGATGGCTCTTTAGCAGGTTCCTCCGGTCCGATCCACCTCCAGCTTCCGGCGTACCAAGAAAGGACAGGTGGCAGAAACAGCGGGTCGATCAGCCTGACAGCCATTATGGGGGAAGCACAGGAGGGCTGCTCGGCCGGCTGCTCCTTCTCCCTCATGTGCCTGGAGGACGGCGCCGACCTCGACGCCGCCGCTGGCTCCGCGGAGAGCGCCGATGACGCCGGCAGGCTGGCCGCCTTTCTTTACAGCGACGCCGGGGAGGAGGACCAGGAGGAGTACATGGACCACCTCGTGTCCAAGGAGAGCAGCTTCTGCTGCTCCCCTTGCTCTTCCTCCTCGCCCTCGCCCGTCTTCTGCGACATCGCCGGCGCCGAGCCGTGCCTTTCGTCCACGGCATCACCCGACGACTGGTTCCGTTGCGCGCGCCGCGCCACCGTCGAGTGGATCTTTGAGGTGATCGTTGATCGATCGATCGAGCCATCCGTCTTTAATAATCTTCCATTTCTCTGACCGCCGCCGGCCGGCGCCATTTGCAGACGCGGGCTTACTTCGGCTTCTCCCACCGCACGGCGTACCTGGCCATCTCCTACATGGACCGCTTCTGCCTCCACCGCTGCATGGACGTGCGTCGTCCATCCATCCATCCCATCGATGATCGATTTCACTGACGACGACGCCGATTAACTGACGCGGCGGTACGGTGTGCGTGCAGAGGTCAGTGATGCCCTGGGCGGCGCGGCTGCTGGCGGTGGCGTGCGTGTCCCTGGCGGCCAAGATGGAGGAGTACCGCGCGCCGGCGCTGTCCGAGTTCCGTGCCGACGACGAGTACGACTTCAGCAGCGTCTGCATCCGGCGCATGGAGCTGCTGGTGCTGTCCACGCTGGGGTGGCGCATGGGCGACGTCACGCCGCTGGACTACCTCCCCTGCCTCTCCTCCAGGCTACCACGAGATGGCGGCGGCGGCGGCGGCGGCCTCGTGGCCGCCAAGGCCGCCGCCCTCATCTTCTCCGCCGCGGAATGTAAGCCAATTGCTGCCCAACCGCATTGGCGTCCATCTCGTGCGCATGCCTGGGAATCTGACTATAATGCGTCCGTGTCCGTGCTCTGTTCTTGCAGCTGCGAGCGTGCTTGACTACCGGCCGTCCACCGTGGCCGTCGCCGCCGTCCTGGCGGCGGCCCACGGCGCCATGGCAAAGGAGGCGCTGGAGTCAAAGATGAGCAGCCTGTCTCCGTCCTGCCTGCTCGACAAGGTCAGTGCACGCACGCACTCTGTATCCGACACGTCTTGAACTCATGAAACCTCACATCATTTGTGCAATTTCTCCCGGTGATCAATCAGGACGACGTGCACGCCTGCTACAGCACGATGCTGAGCGAGAGCTCGTCGGCGACGCCGAGCAAGCTGGCGGCCAAGAGACCGCCGCCACCCACCAGCTCCGGCTCGACGACTTTCTCATCCGTCGACGCGGCCTCCTCGTTGGAGGCCGCGGCGGACAGCAACAAGAGGTCGCGGCTGGAGCTGCCGGCCGTCGTCGGCGCATGAGAAGCACCGCCGGGAAACGACCGTTTTTTTGCCGGTTGTCCTGTGCTGTGCCGACTGCCGAGGGCCGGGACCAATCTTCTTCACTTTTGTTGTCAAAAAAAAAAATCTTCTTCACTTCAAAAAAAGAATGTAGTTTTTTTTTTCTTCTTCCAGCTTTGACTTTTCAGTTGTTTGATTGATCACGCGGCGCGCGCACTGCTGGAGAAACGGTGACTAGCAGTGCCGAGGTGTTCGAGATGGAGAGGTTTGGCTTGGCTCCCTGTGAGTGACTTGTGAGAGTGAAGATGGCGAGAGAGGATGAAGAAAAAACAAAAGAAGATGACAAAAAGTCTCGAGCTTTCCTGAGGAGACGAGAGAAAATCCCGAGTGCGACTGCGCGTGTGCCCACAACCACGACGCAGCACGGCAGCAGGCAGCACAAGGCGGTGAGCTCCACCACCACTACCACACGGGATGGGAAGCCCGAAGCCGCGCGCACCGCGCTGCAGCAGTAGGCCCGCCGGCGCCGGCCATTCTGCTGCTGCTGGCCGGCCGGCTAGTTGATCTCCATGGTGCTGGTGGTGGTAGCTGCAGCGTCGCAAGCGAGCGCCATGGCCCATGCCTGCCGAAAGTGGATGTGTACATGCCCTGTGCGTGAAGACGGTGACCGAGGGGTGGTTTCCTCCTCGCAGACCTGTACCGCGCTTTACCACGTGATTCTCTTGCTCTTTCTCGCTGCTGCTGCTGCTAGGTTGCTTGCTACTAGTACTTGTGGTGTTACTGCACTGTCTTGATCTGTAACGAGTTGTAACTGTAACCCTACATGGCTCTGAGAATTGAGACGCATTGGGTATCAGAATTCAGACTTGCCTTGCTTATGTAACGAGTCTGGTCACCGTCCTCTGCTACATCTGGGGTCTGAGCTACTAGGGGTCGATGGTGCTCCATGCTACTACAGCATCAGCTGGGCAGTGCCGTCCAGCTCAGAACTCAGGACCTTTCTCGCATCCTCCTTTCGTTGAGCAGATGGCAGCCAGTATCCAAAGCGGCTTTTCTGCAACCTGGGTCTGCCATGTTTGGTTGATCAGTGATCATCATGCTGTTACATGCGATGGTTGGTCGCAATGCAACCTTCAGATGAACAGTGGAGCAGCAAGGCTTTTCAATGTACTTTCGGTATCTCTGGGGACGGCGCCCGCTCACGTGGGGGAAACAATGCAAAGAATGAACCCATCGTCCGCAGTGGATGATCAAGTTACTGTTGGAAAAAATAGGGAATTCAAGCTGTTCTGCTAGGCTGTCTTTTCCTTTGCGAACTGTGGATATTCATTCATTAAGCCAAACAGGTTACAGGGCTTGGCAGCTCTAGTGTCTCTTTGAAAGTTGACATGTGCCAAGCGCATTGAACAGGAGTACAGGACCATTCGCCATCCTCCCTCTAGGCGTCATCTCGATCCTTTCCATTCTTAAGGATGGGATTACTCTCTTGTTTTCACAAACACCAAATCTCCCAACCAACTCACATTATTTCTATGCAATGTTGCACCCATCTTGATAGAGCATCATACTTGTTGTTTTCCATTGTGTAGATCCTTGAGCGGTGTTTGGACTTGTCCAACGCATTGTCCTTTGCATCAAAGTTATTGCTAACCCTTCACCATTTTTGCCATCTTGAATCTGGGTTAGCCTTGCTATCACAATTAGGTCCACATTGAATACTGTTTCTTCATTGATTTGAATTTGGCTTCACTTTACTTTATGTAACAACAATCATGTTACCAAGTCAACTCACCCAAAATATATTCCTTCATGTTCAAACCCCTTGGCCATGCATATTTCCTCAAATATTGCAATATAAACAAGTATTGATGCACTTTTCAATCTCTCTCTTGTTTTGTACAACAGTGCAAGTAAATAATCATTAAGACCATTCCGTACAATTTTAACCTTGCATCTACTTTTTTTTTTCTATGTCATCTCTTCCGTTTATGCATTTTCAAGGGACATTTTCTTGTTTTCACACTATTTGAGACCGCTAGGTCTCCATAAATTACCCGCTCATACACTTGTTCATTATTCATTCACAATGTCTTCATGGACTAACTAACTGCTCATACACTTGTTAAAATTGTTATTTCCTCATATCAGATCCCTAGATGTAGTTCTAGATTGGCATGTTACTTCATTGACTCAGGCAATGTCGGGCATGCCATTCCTGATCAAATCTTACACTAACTACAATCATGTTAACTTCAGTCCCACGGGCGGTCGACACTCAACCTAAATAACTGATTTGACATGGTCAGTATTCACTACTATGTTGTTCCCAAAATAATGCAATTTTAGGTTTGATAGAAGTCAGACTACCTTAAATTTTACTAAGTTTATCAACATTTATGACTCTAACTAGTAACTAGGTATATAATGAAGATGTGTTTCATAATTAATCTAATGATACTTATTTTGTATAATAAATATCAATACTTTTTGTATAAATTTGGTTACAGTTAAGATGGTTTGACTTACAACAAAGATAGGACTGCATTCTTTTTGAGGAGGATGGAGTAAATTTCAAAATGTACGTTTTTAAAATATGAAGGTGGATGGTGATGGTGTAGAACAAATTCATTTTTGATGTCCCGTGCAGGATGTGGAACTAGGATGCAGGCGTCGTGGGACACCAGCCCAGCAATGCTAGACAAGAGGAGCTAGCCGACCCCTACACCTCCTCTTCTCCGCCTTCACACCACAAAATGCGACCCTCGAATCATCGGTCCCTTTTTTTTTTTGCGAGGATTCATCAGTCCCTTGAATAGTGAGTTGATGGTGTTGTTGGCAACTAAAATTGGCACATATACCTGATACCTGGCAACGTCCGTTTGCAAGCTATATATGATGTGCTCACATGACGTCGTGTTTTAATGTCAATAGGTACTATGTTAGAATAGAAGCAAATGGAATAGAGCAACGATAAGCAATTTTAATTAGGTCTGGCCTCAAGTTGATCTATGAAATTATGACGATTATATATCCTAAAATTACTTGATCATGTAGTAGCAAAGTTTGATGGACTAATTACAAAGTTCAAAAAAGAAGACTAGTTAGCTCTAAACTTTGTGCTAGAAAACTTTTTTTTTAGCAAACATGGCTTAGCAGTTAGCACCTCTCTCCGTTCATAAGGATGTAATTCTCTCTTTTTTAAAGTCAAACGATTTGAAGTTTTACAAAAGTTATATAAAAAGGTACTAACATTTATGATATATACAAAACAAGTACCAAAATTAACTGTAATATTTTCACAATAAACCTAGCTAGAGACATAAATGTTAATACCATTCACTATAAACTTGACCAAAGTTAAGCTACTTTAACTTACATAAATCCTATAGTTGCATTCTATTGTGGATGGGGAATTATATATTTCATTAAGAGGATAATAGAAAACTAACCCTTACACTTAACATCGTAAAAACCAAAAGGTATTGTACTTTTTTTTTTGCAAGGAAAAGGTATCGTACTATATGGCTTTGGAACGCCAATAAGTGGCCGACAATGGTACGTTTTGATGATTTTGGTGTATCTGGACACCTCATAAAACCTGATTCTGTTTCTTAAAAAGGACAGGAGGAAAGAAAAGATACCGCGGCCAGCCGGCCAATGCTCAAACAAAAGAGTAACTAACATATAAGTACTGTACAACCTTAATCTGATCGAGTGAACACTGACGGCGTGCATTATTTAACTACATACTCAAAGGACACCAAATACTACATCTAAAAGTTACAAGTGGAATATACTATTGTCTGTTCTGAATCTGAATTAGGATTGATTATGAGAGATAGATATGGTGATCGGAAGGAACAATAGTTTAAGCAAAAAGATAATTATATAATATGTAGCTGCTCAGTCACCAATGCAGTGGGAAAACAACAACCACCT